>NC_088917.1:42634848-42937878 GCF_963576675.1 Euphorbia lathyris | reverse complement strand
CCGAAAGTGCACTTCTCTGGGTTTAACTTAATGTTGTGGCGTCGAAGTACGTCCAGTACCTCCTTTATATCATCTGCATGCTTTTCTACGGTCATACTTTTGATGATCATATCATCTACATAGATAGAATAATTACCCCTTTTACTATCTGCGAATATCTTGTTCATCATCCTCTGATAAGTTGCACCTGCGTTCTTAAGCCCGAAAGGCATAACTTTGAAACAATAAGTGGCTTGGTGTGTTACGAATGAGGTCTTGATTCTATCTGAGGGCTCCATAGGGATCTTATGATAACTTGACTTCACATCAGTAAAGGAATACATTGCGTGACCGGCGGTTCCATCTACAAGCATGTCAATACATGGCAAAGGATAGTTGTCCTTAGGGCAAGCTTTATTGAGATCTGTAAAGTCAATGCACATACGGTAAGATCCGCCAGCTTTTTTCACTAACACGACGTTCGCCAACCACTGAGTGTAAAGTACCTCCTCGATGGCATCCGCCCTCTGGAGCTTGGCGATCTCTTCCTCAATCACCTTCTGCCTTTCCGGGCCATGATTTCTCCGCTTCTGAGCCACAGGAACTGCATCCTTATCAATGTTGAGTTTGTGGGTGATTATGTCTGGGCTAATTCCAGGGAGAATTTCATCCTTCCATGCAAAGTCATCCTCCGCCTCACAGAGCACTTTGGTGATTGCATCTTTAATCTCACCCTTAAGCCCCTTCGCCATTCGCACCTGCTTTCCATCCGCCATAAGGTACATTTCGGTCTCGCCCAGGGCCATTATGACGCGCTCCTCTTCATCTTCCTCTTTAGACTGGGGGCGAATCATTAATGATGTCGAATACGTCTCTTGGGCCACCTTTTGGCTACCTTTGATCATTACACCTCCCTTGGCCGTGGGAATGTAAAGTGTTAAGTGGCGAATGGAGATAAGAGCTGCAACTTCAGAGATAAAAGGTCGTCCGAGGATGATATTGTAAGCTAACTGACCATCCAAGACCGAAAACTCTAAATCTCCCCTCCAAACTTGATCATCGTCTGTAAGCTCATAGTCCAAAGTAACTTGGCCTTTTGTTTGAATAGTATGTCCCGTTACTCCCAAGATATCGACCACGGTTGGCTCTACTTGAACAGGATCAATCCTGAGTTTGGCGAAAGCTCCTCGGGTAATGACATTGCATGAACTTCCGGTATCAATCATTACCCTTTTCATCTCCCAGCCTTCAACCATCATAGTGACGACCAGAGCATCTGCATGGGGTGGTATCTCCGGACCTGCCTCTGAAAAGGGGCGATTTAATGACGTCCTGTCAAGGGCAATAGTCCTTGCCGTTTTCACCGTTGGCTGGTACCCAGGTCCGCCTGCTATGACATTGATGGTACCCTTTCCTTTCTTCTTTGGGTCCTCCTTGGGTCTGTCACCTTCTCCTCTTTTGCCTTCCGTTTGGATGAACCGATCCAATTTGCCCCTTTCTATGAGACGTTCAATTTCTCGAGCTAATTCCCAGCATGCATCAGTGTCATGGCCATTTTTCCTATGGTACTTACAATAGTTTTTAGGGTTTTTACCATTATTGGTATACTCCCCCCCCTTTGGTTCGGGGTATGAAATGCTCCGCTTGTGTTGGCTGTTCTTGATCCACATAAAAACTTCACTCTTAGAAGCATTGAGAGGTGTAAAGGAGGTGACAAACGTTGATTTATTCCTAGAATCTCTTCGCTTACTTCGGGAGGAAGGATCCTGACGCTTGTCTTTGTCCCGATCTCGAAGACGAGATTCGCCCCTGTCTCTTTTTGGCGATGATGGTGAACCTCGGCGAATGTTGTCTACCTCTATAAAATCTTTACAACGCTCCATCAGCTCCGCCATACTGGTGGGTTTATTTCGGATGAGATCTTCCTGCAAACTCTTGCAGGTAGTGTTTCTTACGAAACATTCCACAGCTACAGAGATATCTACATCAACGATTTGTATGCACAATTGGTTGAAAGTGTCCACATACTCCCGAAGGGGTTCATTCGCTTTCTGCTTTAACTCAAAAAGCTTTCCAGATTTTACCACTGCAGGAATACAACCGGCGAATTTAGCACAAAATTCCTTGCTTAATTGATCAAAGCTGTTTATCGAGCCTGGAGGTAGAGATTGAAACCACAAATAGGCTGGGCCCCCCAGCGTGGTGACAAACATTTTGCAGAGCACGGGCTCGGTGGCCCGATTGAGCCTGGCCAGTATTCGATATTTTCGAACGTGAGCTTCTGGATTATCTTTGCCTGTGTATATTGCGAGATTGGGAATCTTAAAAGCTCTTTCTGTCTCCTCCGCCTCAATCCAAGCTGTAAAAGGTGAATCTCTATTAGCGAACGGGTTGTGCCTGGCATTTTCTTCATTCATACGGAGCACCAGGGCCCTTACCCTGTCATCAAAATTTTCCGGATCCGCCCTGGGACGGTCTCTTCGTGGCGATCTTCTTGGAGAAGAAGAAGAAGAAGAAGAACTTGAATCAGACGATGGATCTGATGGCGAACGTCTTCCTTCATTACCGCGTCCACTTCCTCATCTACCTCCTCCTCCTCCACCACCACCTCTCCCTCCATTTCCTCCACCTGGGGGAGTCGGACCGCTTCCTCCCCCCTGGCCTCCTGACGGGATATGTCCAACAGTCCCTGAAGGCGGCGGCGGTGGTGGTCCACTTGCATGGGAAGCCTTTTCTGGCCTTTTACTTCGCCTACGGCCAGTAGGTGGGGGCGATCTACCACGACGGGAGGATTTTGCTCGTCGGGGCGAAGGTGACCTTATCCGCTTATCTTTCTCTTTTCTATGCTTCTTGCGAGTTGGCCCTTTAGATCCGCCAAGGGATAAATTCGTCCGTGGACGCCTGGGTATATCGGACCCAACAAGATTCAACCCCGGACCCCCAGATCCGCCAGGAAGGGTCGTATCATTTCTTTGACTTCCTTCACCAGGGAATAACTCCCGATTAATTGGTCGCTCGCCACCTGATGTCGTGGCCGTTAACATGGAATCCGTGTTGTGAGCTTGAAGGAACGAGGAGCTATGGGCACCTGGTCCAAAGCCAAAGTTTAACAAAGGCAAAGATGAAACGGTTGAAGTAGACGTCGTACTCCAACGCGGAGGAAGAGTCATGTATGTTCGAAGGCGATTTCCTATCTCGAGTCCATATCGCGCCTCGATATCTTGTGCACACATATTGATAAAAGCAGCGGTAGGCATGTTATTGTCGACATGCGTTATTGGAGCGGTTGTATCGGTTGTATCGGTGCGACCAGCACTAGATGGTGTAACTAACGGTGTTTCAATCCCTGAGGAGGGATTTTCACCTCCGTTGGTCATTGCGTTTTCAGCGTGAACGAAAAAACCCTTTGTTTGATTAAGGATTCCACGTTCACCGCACCAATGTTAACTTGAGGAAAAATCCTTGATCGGAGCACTTCCCTGTGAGGTGCCGTTGGGATCGGCCACTCCGATGCCAAAGTCAGTAAGATGGATCAAGGAAACCAACGGAATTGACAAGAATGGTGAGAATGTGTGTACCTTGATAACCTAGGGGATCAGGCTATATATAGCTGGGAAGTTGTAACCTTCAGGTAACTAGAAAGTCTCCATTAATGCCTCATTAATGGCGGTTATGGGTTATTCTGAACCTGGCGGATTAGCTAATTAATAACTCATTAATGACCGTTTACGGCCGAGTCAGCGGCCAGCCGTTATAGAGGCGAAGGGAGCGATTCGCCCTATAGGTCCACCAGCGGATCTCTCTGAGCTGATCTAGGGAGATCCGCCAACCAGTTTCCTTTTGGAGACCCCTACGCGGCGTACTTTGAGGTGAATATCCCTTTTGGTCCTCAGGATAATATCTCAATGTTATCAATCATTTTCTGACGCTTACTCTTTATTATGCTTGCTTTTTAATTCGAAAGTATAAAATCTTAACTAGCTAGAGTTGCATTTAAATGTGCTAAGTTCGGAAGCCCTCTGAGGCGTTATCATTTGAACCAAGGACATAATCAATCTTAGTTGTTGATCAACTAAAGTTGCTTCTGAACCTTCAATATATATCCTCTGAACTGTGTTATTGAACCGTGAGAAGTATTTTAACTTGGCTAAAATTTTAAACTCTCAATAGTTCCATTAACCCCCCTTATGAACTAATTCTCACATAACAAGGGACCAACAACTACCTCTAAAGGCCCAATAGTAATAAATAGTAATAGTCAACCTGCTATAGCCTTCTTTAAAGATGAGAGATTTCATAGCAAGACTAAACATATAGAGATTAAGTATCATTTTGTAAGAGATCTAATTGCACGTAAGGAAGTTAGTATGAAGTACATAATCTGTCACACTCGACCCTAGACGACCTCAATCGGCATCGGGCATGAAATAGAAAGATCACAATCTATATTTAGGAGTCACACATGACATGATAGATGATCCTCTCACGAAACTTGTCACTAAAGATGTTCATGAAAAACATGTGAGATTCCAAGATTTATATAGGATCTAGACATACTTCTGACGATGTGTTTTGAGAAACATGAGTATTTATTAAAAGCCTTTTGAAATACATATATTTTCTTAAATATGCAAGTGTAAATATTTTGTATATTTACTGTTATATAGTGATGCATGTGGGACAAAAAGTAGCTCAATTACATGAGTGCTTACTCTTATTTTGGTTTAAGAAGGAAAAATATAAGAATGTGGATTTTTTTTTTATCAATCGTGACCTTGTTCGATAGAAAAAAGGCTGTTTTGTAATGAATATAATTCATTAAAGTACAAGATTTCTATATATAAGTCAGTATATAAAGAGATCACAGGGAGATCTGAAAGGGAAAGTTAAGGTATAACTTGGACCTATTTGTCCTTATTGTTGAAAGTAGCTCTAAAAGTAGGGGACTTAAGGTAAGATGATGAGAACTTCTTTACCGATGCTTTTGTATAGTGTTTTGAACATGCACTTTCTTCAAAAATAAGAAACAACACCGTAACACATGAGTTCATATCATATGTACCCATCGACACGGAGATGGAAAAATAATGATCTCAACTTTTTCCTAATGTAAGACTCTTTTTGTAATAAAATCATTGAGGATTCCGATACTCTTATCCTTAGAACCTTTGCTTGTTCTAGAAGTATAATTTAGATTTGTTTGTTCTGGTCGGATTCTCCCATAGGCTAGATGATAATTCAGTTCAAAAATGGACTGATTGGATAAGCAAACTTTCAATTATGATGAAAGGAACATAGTTAAAAGGATCACTTATCATTTACTCATTTTAAATTTCTATGTTTCACAGTTCGGCAGTTATACTAGTCACATGATCTATTTACGAATATGAAAGGAGAAAGGTAAGGCGAATTTAATACATGCGAGTGGGAGATGTAGAAATTTCGCCCATAGTAAATCAGGTTCGGGTGGAATCCTTATTGGATTCAGATATTTGTCTAATTAAGAAATTAGATAGTTATAAAACCTGGTTGAATTAATTCTAACTAATTAATTAATTGAATACTTAATTAGGAATACTAATCTAATTAGAAATTAGAATCAGTAATTAATTAATTGATTAATTAATTAGGAATACTAATCTAATCAAGAATTAGAATCAATACCTGAATATGAATTAATTATTGTCTAATCCTTAAAGAACAGTAATACTTAGCCTATAAATAGAGGGCTAAGCAGGACATAATAAGACAATCTATTAAATAAGAGAAAACACTCTTCATCTCCTCTATACAATTCGATGCCACCCCCCTCTCTCTCATGAGTGAGTGAGATTTCGATTTTAGATCGTGAATTAATTATTTTTCCTTCCAAATAACTTTAGCGTGGGAAAAACGCAACTGATAATACAAGTTTGTGGTTCTAAAAAATTCTTCCGCTATCTACTCAAAATTAATCAAAGTTTAAAAAGGAAAATCTCATACCCGTATTTGAGTCAATTTAATTTTTTTTGAATAGTAAAACCTTTGAATTTGTAAAAAAAAAATAAGATTAAGATAAAGTTGGATTTTCATTGAAAGAGAAAAATATATATATTTGAAACACAATATTACAGTGGTGATGGGATATTAATTTTATCATTCGCATATATATGAATTTCACATTTCTCCTTTACTCTTTCAAGTTATATCATCCCTTGGTTTTAGTTTTTTGTGGTTCGATATTTTTATTGGAGAATTAAACTCGTTGCTAGAAAACGAGTTCATTAGGCCACCTTACAAGGTTGGTGGGAATTAATTCAAGTAACTACCTTCTATGAGCCAAACGATAGATTTCATGTTGAATCTGCGACCCTTCATTTGAAACCTAATCTTTTGCTTTGTGATCTCAATCATTGCGAGAGTCTAAATATATATTAATTAAATTCATTTTTTTTGTTACATAGAAAGGATTAATCCCAAGAGAACGAGAAAGAAAAATTAAACAACAACCGAATGGCTTTGCATATTCTGAAACATACCAAACCCACTATGATCAGCAGATAAAATGTCTCGGAGGTCTATAGAGAGACAGACCACACTCGTAATGCCGCTTTAATAGCTTCTCTATATATGTGTTGTACGTGTATTTCCCAGCTCCACTTTATGAGCCTACTTAAAATTGGTTTCAACAAGTCCAAGGGATATTGATTTGCTTTAGGTGAAAGGAATATAATAATGGAAAATTAGCGAGAAAGCTAGTAAAATTAATCTTATATACAGTGGAGCCACTAATAAAAGAGATTGGTAAAGGTAGTTTGCTTGTTTAAGTTAGGTATAATCCATCCTTAGCCTACGCTTTCCAAACTAGAAATATTCATAAAAAGAATCAAATTATTATTCTATAAAATTAGTGGGTTTTGTAATCATGACGGAATCTACAATCTCCAAAGTGTTGATTTAAGCAATAATTACTGAACTAATGTCGGATTAAGTGGAGTAATTAATTAATTATACATATGTTGCGACTATCAACTTTATAACTTCAATTGCTCAACCGGTACGGTGCGCCCGACCTTATCTTCTTTTCTTTACATTATACTTTATTTCCTAATTATCACTCCATCAGTTTTAAAATATCAATCTTTTTAGCAAATGATTTAAGAAAGTAATACGATGTTTTCATTATACGTATATAACAATAATACTTGATGATTTAAAAACTGAACATGACAGGTCAATTCCACCGATTCAACTGCCAATCAGCTATATATTCAATCAAGTTGTATATGTTTTGAATCAATGTAATGGACCAGTTAAGAGTCAAGATCAACCAATGAATCGGAATGACCATGTTCCACTATCACGAGGCGAGTACATACGCTTTGTGCTCACCCCACAACTATATACTTTATTATATGTTTGTTAGACAAACGTAATTCTGTCTTAATATTGTTAGACAAACAATTACATCTGTTTAGATGTGATTAACTAAAAAACAAACAAACACAGAAAAATATATAAACAGTAAAACTAGAAAATTAAAAGAATGGAGTTAGACAAATCTGAGGCCTGTATTAGCAGTTTCCTTAAGACAGATGTCGTCACTATTGACGATCGTCTCCCAGGATACAACAGATTACGCAAGCGAACTCAAACCGTGTGTAGCCTAGTTATCACCGGAGTAGGAAAACAAGAACAACATGAACAGACAAAGAGTTATTTCAAAAACACTTTCAACTCACTTCAACTTACTGTGAATTTGACAATCCATTCTATATAAATAGAACTCGAAAGGATATGTCTTTTCACTAACGAACACGACTGTACACGGACAGATACGACTGTTCACATATGAACACGACTGTTCACGACGGACACGACTGTTCATGAAAGGAGGTGTTTGTTGGTATTTAAATTACTAAATAATTTTATTCAAAATTTTCCAACAATCCCCCACATGAATAAAATTAAAAACGAGACGATTAGGATGTGGTGATAAGTTTCTACAGGAGATATCTGCATAGGATAGGTAGCTAATGTGCCTTGAACCTTTCCTTGTGAAAGTATATTTACTTTACTGGCTGACTAGTAGACGCGATGCTTTGAACTATTCTGCCGTTTTGTGTAAACAGTGATATACCCCACACAGATATCAACATAACACGGTATGGTTCTCATGGTTATGTTCGTTATGGTCATGAACATCGCCTGGTTCTGCGAGAGTTTAAGATAACTAGGCCCCACTAGTCTCCATCGAAGCGACCCCACTTCACTCTAACATAGTTGATTTATTTGCTCAGAATACCTGACGCACAATGTATCATTAAAAGCCTATAGCTTAACCTTTTTTCCGTGGTGTCACTGTTTACATCTAGGAATGGACGTGGGTTTAACCCCCACAGTGAACGCATAAGGTTTATGCAATTAGGTTGTCCCTTTGAACCTATTTCTTGGGATCTCCAGTCAACTAGGTAGGGTTTTCCTTCACATAACGCCTCTTCTCTATGGGCTTTAGTCTCATTCCTTTCGATGATTTATCAATTTGATCTCGGTTTAACCTCTAGGTTAGCGGATCCGCTGTGTTATCCTTTGATTCTACAAAATCAACAAGGATGACACTCGTTGAGATCAATTGACTAACGGTGTTATCACACGGAAGCTTTTCTACCTGTAACTCATCATACATAAGCTTTTTATACCGCATATTCACCGATTGATATGATATTTTTCTTTTCTTCCATCATTGAAACGTACTTATTTTCAGGCGATTTGATTTCTACATTTTTAGTTACTTTCACAAATTAAATCTAGTCAACTAATGTTCATCTCCCAGCAACCAACTCAGCTAGATAACATCATTGCTCAGATTTTTCAATTTGTGACATTTCACATTTCTAATGTATATCAACCCTTACGCGCGATAATATCAAATATGGAATTTTCGCATATCATCATCATCTTTAAAGAAAACGTATTTTCTTTTATCAATAAGTCTTAAAATTCATACCAATGAATTTTCGTAGACTTTCGTTGTGGCTTATACGTTACCACTGGTACAAGTAGGTTTAAAACCTTTGAAATGTCCGTGTTCTTAGAACCGAATCCATCTTCAATTAACGTATGTACCAACACATGCCAAAAGGCAATTACTCTGTTTAAACAAACAGAGACTATACAATAATTTAACAAATTTTTCTTCCTGAAATTCCAAACAAATCAAGTTAGAATCAGAATATTATAATCTGTTTAAACAAACAGAACCAATATAATTTTTAAGTATAATCTATTCGTCAAGATAATTGATCATTAATGTATTCCTGTTCGTCAAACAACTGGCACCATGTATTAAACCAGAGAGATCCTATGCCAACTCTCGTATACATTTGGATCTTTTTATTAATCTGATCTGCCATCTCCAATGCATCCCTGCTAATATATATTTATATATATACTATGATAAAAAGAATGTTATGTACAAAAACATTTCATCAAAACTATATTCCGTTCGGAACAGAAACTTATACTATAAATTCTAAGTTCCTGTACCAAAAAAAAATTCTACCTGCTTTTTGGTTTTCTTTGATTAACAAAACCAAAATAAATGAAAAACAAAAATCTGGTTTTTACACAGATTTTAATTATTGTTTAACATCAACCAAAGGCTAAGAACTCCTTCATAATTTAATTGACTTTTCATGCTTTGTCCACTACACAATGAACTCATCAATTAATCTCATATAACTGCTTCACAGTCAAAATAAAAACATATAAACTTTCAAGTTCATAGCAGCCACGAGAATAATTAAACAAATTAAGAATACAGCACCAAAACATACAGAGGTTAGATGCATGTCAATAAAATTAGAATTGCCTTACTCTTTCTTCTGTATTATTGCCATACCCTGTGTATTTTTTTTTTTAAATCACACAACACAGCTTCTGTCTTAAGATTGTTAGATAAATGTAATTCTGTCTTAAGATTGTTAGACAAACAATTACGTCTGTTTAGATGTGATTAACCAAAAAACAAACAAACACAGAAAAACTTATAAACAGTAAAACTAGAAAATTAAAAGAATGGAGTTAAACAAATTTGAGGCCTGTATTAGCAGTTTCGTCGTCGCTATTGACGATCGTCTCCCAAGATACAACAGATTACGCAAGCGAACTCAAACCGTGTGTAGTCTAGTTATCACCGGAGTAGGAAAACAAGAACAACATGAACAGACAAAGAGTTATTTCAAAAACACTTTCAACTCACTTCAACTTACTATGAATTTGACAATCCATTCTATATAAATAGAACTCGAAAGGATATGTCTTTTCACTAACGAACACGACTGTACACGGACAGATACGACTGTTCACATATGAACACGACTGTTCACGACGGACACGACTGTTCATGAAAGGAGGTGTTTGTTGGTATTTAAATTACTAAATAATTTTATTCAAAATTTTCCAACAATGTTTACTTGCTATTTTATAGTGAACTTCTTGACGGCTCACATGTTTTTTTTATGTCTTATCTCAGGCACTTTCAGGACTTATCAAACTCGGTTCAGATTAACTCACATCAAATTTATGTGGTGAATGTGGACATGAATAGATTTACACCATAACCCAGCTAAACAACTTCATATTCTCACTAGCCTCCAACATTTCTTCAACACCAGCTCAACCAACTAAGAATCAAGGTCTAGTGGATGGAAGTGAAATGTCATATAGCCTTTCATGATTATTCTGGCATTAGATCAGTAAATAGAATGATGTTTGGGCTCTCTAAAACATGAACAATGAAGGTTCATGGATGGAATAACGAAGAAACTCATCTACACCATAGGTTCAATCCAAGCGTTGATGAATATCCTTCGGGCCGAAGATGCAGCTGAAATGGAGGTTATCAAAGGAGAGTTAAAGGAGAAAAATTGATGCACGTTTTACATATACATAAATGTGAAGGCAAGTGTACCTTAGTCGTGTATCAAGTAATAAAGTGAAAGTAGAGTATCGTTCCCACGAGGATGGTGATTATAAGTACTAAACTTTTTGCTTACTATCTATTATTTAAAAAATCAAAAGGTAGAATTTGTTGGACAACCAAGCTAAGACTTAAGCAAGAAATGAAATGAAAATCATACAAATTTGGTGAGAGATTACTTATATTGAAAGAAACTAAGGCTTCTAGCTTCACTTAACCTCTTTGCTTGGTAATAACACTTAACCCCTTTTAAGTTGTTTTATCCTTTTTAAGATGACGATTTTTCTTATTAACTAATAGATTCTCGAGATTGGCTCTAAACTCTCGATTAATTACTTTCCCTTGATTCGACTCAAGTAATTAATCTAGAGAAGCATTAAGTTTTATTAATCTAAACCTTTTTAACCTACTTTACCTTGGTCCGGCTAAAGTGATTACTTAAGAGTCAAGAAAAACCGCTCGACTAATTAGTTCTAAATTTTCGATTAATTACTTTCCCTTGGTCCGGCTCAAGTAATTAATCCAAAGAAGCATTAAGTTTTCTTAGTTCTAAACCTTCGATTTATTATTTTCCCTTGGTCTGGCTCAAGTAATAAATCTAAGATTTGTAATAAGATTCAATGAAAAATCTTGGAGAACCAATAAACCACACTAAATGGTCATTATGTCCAACTTATAAATTTCGATTAATCAATTTAATCACGGTCAATATAAACGATTAATTATATTCAAGTAGGAATTGGGCCCATCACCTACAAGCATTAAGAATCATAAGTTAGTTCTAAAAAAGGATAAACATAGCTTAAATATGTTAAACGTAATTACCACATAATTAAGGTTAATGTCCGCTTTTAGTCTTAGTTAAGGGGATTTTAGCTCATGATTAGATTAAAAAACACCTTAGAAAGATAGATAATGGAGTTCATAGTAGTAAAAAAGATTGAAGTTTAGAAGAAACCGTAATGACGATTGCCGAACGAACTTCTTCGGTAACTTAAAACTTACTTTTATTGGATGAACTTTTGCACAAACAACACTTTGAGAACAATAACAATAATTACAACAACAAATACAATTGATCTTTGAAGAGAAAAATCAGCAAAATAATATTATAGATTAAGCCTAAGGTCTCATTTTATAGTAAAATCAGTAATTAGTGTGTCTTCAAATGGCTCCCAAGGTCTCATTTTATAGTAAAATGGTACACATAATTCTAAAGACCAAGTCTCCTTATGGCCTCCCACTCCCTAATCTTCTGAATTCAGCTTTTAAGAGAGGATGGTGGAAGACTTTGACAATTTAAGAGTTGAAATGTGTAAAGGTGGGAAAGGAATCATATGCTTCAACATGTTTAGTATCTTGGGATAATTTTCTGGGCCTATTATACTTCGGATTTGGAGATGATTATTGTTAGTCATTTGTACATCTTTCTCTTAACTTTCCAACACATTTTGAATCGCCTCAATCCGCGTCCGTATGAGGGAGATAAGTTGAAAATACAAAAATGTGCCAAATCTGCCATAATGTGAACAATTGGACCTATATCTATCAGCTCCATCTCGACGAGATGCATGTTGAATGTCACTAAACCTTATTTTTTTGGTCCATTTTACTTCCGAGTTGTCTCCTTAAGTCCCGACTTGGTTATTTATGCTGAAAACCCTACGAAAGTGCCTGAAAAACACATGAAAGTGACTTAGATACGAAAAATGATGAAAATATAAGAAACTATCATTAAAATGGTACAAAATAACTAGTAATTAAATACAAAAAAATACTATAAATTACGACGATAACAAAAATGAAGCAAGCAATATGCAGACATGAACGATCCCATTCATGTTCTATCGGACATCACATCGTCCGCACCTACCCACAAAAGGGAAATATATCCACAAACTCCCACCATAATATAACTCGAGGTAGGTTAAGGGACCAAGAGTCTAGCTCTTATCACTGAAGATATCATCACTCTCGAACACTACCGTCAAACATCGCCACTATTTAGACGAGTCCATATCTCCCAAATGAAAGAAGACCATCTAATAAAATTATGTCGAATTTCATCTTTGGAACCATAGGGGAAATCATGTGGGCCAAGACCTGACGATCGACAGTACACCATAGCGAACCAAAGAGCAAAAGATGGTGAAGTCCCTCTTATTAAGAAAGATATGCACAATCTCATCCGAAAATAGCTTCAGAATGCCATGGTGGACGCAGGAATCGCTTCTAGGATTCCTAAAATATTACACATTTGCACACCACTCTCCACGGGCATCATGGAGAAACCTATGCCCAAAGGATTTAAATATCCCACCACCTCACAGATCCAACGACGCATGTCAAGAGCTTTGGAAACCATCATCTCTACAGATACATTCATGTGTAGACTCTTCCCCACAACATTTAAAGAATATATTGCTTATTCAAGGTTGTAAAAGACGTTAAGCTTTTCGGGCGGACATGACCCTCTAAGATTAATCAAGGATTAATTAGATTTATACTTTTATATTTTTTATTTGTTAATATTTTGGGTAAATTCAAAAAAAAAACCCCCTGTGGTTTGATGTTCTTCCAAAAAAACCCATGTGGTTTGTTATTACAAAAAAAAAGGACTGTGGTTTGCGCCGTTACCCGAAAAACGAAAAATGACTTAACGGTGTTAAAATGCTGACGTGGCAACGGGTTAAAGTTGAAAATTCGAATTTTTTTATTTTTTTATTTTTTTTCCTCTCTCTCTCCTCCTCCTCCTCCTCCTCCTTCTTCTTCTTCTTCTTCTTCTTCTTCTTCCTCCTCTCTTCTCTCCTCTTCTTCCTTCTTCTTCTTCTTCCTCCTCCTTCTTCTTTTTTTCTTCCATTCTTTTTTTTTTAATTTCCGATTTCCGAAGAAATTTGGAAATTTTCGAAATCTGGAATCTAGATTTCGGAAATTTCCAGATTTCTCCGGAAATCTGGAAATCCAGATTTCTCCGAAAATCTGGAAATCCAGATTTTTGGAAATCTGGAACTTAATCTTCTTGTATTATCTCCTCCTTTCTTTGATTCGTTTCTCCATCTTTTTCTAGTCCTGTACATAAGACATATAGAATTTTGAATTCTCCTACTAATTTTTATGTGCAACCTTCGCTCAAAATAATAATTAAAGAAAATTGGGGTTGAAATTGAGAAAAGGGAAGAGAAGTTGGGGTAGCATAAAATGTGTGGGGGGAGATAGGGGAATATGGTTGTACAGAGAGCTTGGATCAGAAATGGTGGTTTGGCGAGAGGTGGTCGGAGAGGAAGGTAGATGCAGATGGGAATGGTTGGGGGTTGAAGGGTGTTCTTCAATTGGTGGAGAACAAGTGCATAATTTGTCAATTAAAGGTGTGCTTATCCATCCAAATCTTTGTTTCAACAGGATTTGAAACCTTTAATTTTAACCTGGAAATTTCCAGATTTCTGGAAAATTTTCAGAAATCTGGAAATTTCCAAAACTTAAAAAAAAAGAAAAAAAAGAAGGTAGAAGAAGAATGAGGAAGAAGAAGAAGGAAGAAGAAAAAGGAGGAGGAGGGGGAAGAAGGAAGAATGAAGAAGAAGAAGGAGGAGGAGAGAAGAAGAAGAAGGAAGAAGGAAGAAGAAAGAAGAGGAGAGAAGAAGAAGAAGGAGGAGGAAGAAGAAGGAAGAAGGAAGAAGAAGAAGGAGGATGAGAGAAGAAGGAAGAAGGAAGAAGAAAGAAGAGGAGAGAAGAAGAAGGAAGAAGAAGAAGAAGAAGAGGAGAGAGAACAACAACAACAACAACAACAACAAAGCCTTAGTCCCGAAATGATTCGGGGTCGGCTAACATGAACCATCATATAAAACCGTGAAAATCAAGTCGTGTCAGCGACACAGATTCGCTCCCTCCACTCCGTCCTATCCACTACCATATTTTCCTCAATTCCCAATAAACTCATATCACTCTCGATCACCCTCCTCCAAGTTTGCTTAGGTCTTCCCCTACCCCTCACCACTACATCCCTTTGCCACTCTTCGGTTCTCCTAACCGGCGCATCAAGCGCTCTACGTCTCACATGGCCAAACCACCTTAGTCGGTTTTCTCTCATTTTATTCTCAATAGATGTAACCCCTACTTTTGTCCTAATTATTTCATTACGCACCCGGTCCTTTCTCGTGTGACCACACATCCATCTCAACATACGCATCTCCGCCACCGACATCTTATGGATGTGGCAGTGTTTCACTGCCCAACACTCCGTACCATATAACAATGCTGGTCTAATTGCCTTCCGGTAGAATTTTCCCTTCAATCTATTAGGCATGCCGGGATCACAAAGGAAACCCGTAGCACTCTTCCACTTCGACCAACCAGCTTTAATCCTATGGGCAACATCTCCATCTACTTCTCCATCCGTTTGGATAATAGATCCTAAATACCGGAAGCAATCCGAGGCCTGAACAACTCTCCCATCTAGGGTGATTGTCCCTGCCTCCCTACTCCTACGGCCGCTAAACTTACACTCCAAATATTCTGTCTTACTTCGACTCAACTTAAAGCCTCTAGATTCTAGAGTTTGCCTCCATAGTTCCAACTTCATCTCCACTCCTTCTTTCGTCTCATCAACCAACACAATATCATCTGCAAACAGCATGCACCATGGTACACCATCTTGAAGTGAACTTGTTAGTTCATCCATAACGATGGCAAAAAGAAATGGGCTTAGTGCGGAACCTTGATGCACTCCAATCGTAATAGGAAACTCTTCAGTTTTCCCAACACTAGTACGTACACTCGTGCATACTCCCTCATACATGTCCTTTATGATGTCAATATATTTCCGCGAAATGCCTTTCCTTTTCAAGGCCCACCAAAGTACTTCCCTTGGTACCTTATCATATGCTTTCTCCAAGTCAATGAAAACCATATGCAAGTCTTTCTTCTTATTTCGATAGTGCTCCATTAATTGTCTCATTAGATGGATGGCTTCCATAGTTGATCTTCCCGGCATAAAGCCAAACTGGTTTTCCGAGATCTTCACCGTCCTCCTTAGCCTTTGTTCAATCACTCGCTCCCAAAGTTTCATAGTGTGACTCATTAATTTGATTCCCCGATAGTTGGCACAATCTTGGACATCGCCTTTGTTCTTATACAAAGGGATTAAGGTACTTTTCCTCCATTCTGATGGCATCTTATTGTTTCTCCAAATTTTGTTGAAGAACGTCGTCAACCATTCGATTCCTCTTTCTCCCAAACATCTCCAAATCTCAATAGGGATGCCATCAGGTCCTACTGCTTTCTTCAACTTCATCTTACTTAATGCCATTTTGACTTTACCCCTGTGCCACGTCAGCATTTTAACACCGTTAAGCCATTTTCCATTTTTCGGATAACGGCGCAAACCACAGTCCTTTTTTTTGTAATAACAAACCACAAGAGTTTTTTTTTTGGAAGAACATCAAACCACATGGGTTTTTTTTTGGAATTTACCCTAAAAAATTTGTTATATAAATTTAATTAAAATATGTATTATACCATAATAATATAAAATTATTTAATATAGAAAAACACGTATATTTGTAATCTATATCTTTAAAAAATTACAAACATCAACATTTCAACAACAATATTTGATTTCTCTTAATTTTTCTCCTGTATTTTTTCCTCATTTTAATAAAATTCGGGTCTAGGTTTTTGTTTGGTTTTGTGAAGATGCCAACCTAGTTGGGATCTTTGCATTCCGATCTTAACCTGTAACCCAACCTTTACTTAAAAAACAACAATATCATTGATACATATGAGATAAATAAAATATAATATTCACAAGTAATATAAAACACTAAAACTATGAAATAATGTCTTTAAAGTCTTAAATCATATTATGAAAAAAAGTGAAGAACGTAATTAAAGCAAAATATTCGAAAATAATAAATATAATTCACGAATAATCACACGTCAATGTTCAAAAGTGAATTATAATAAAACAAAAAAAAACTCGTTTGTTCATCGTCTCTTAAGCGACTCCTAGACGGAGTTTAGGTGGCTAAGAATCACCTAGTGGTCAAAAAACGCCTAGAGGGACTAATCGGAAAAAATCGATGTGAATTTTCGATTTCAAAACCTATGTAGTCTAGGCGTCCTTGTTTTTCAACCGTGCTTATTAGTATGACCAACTCCTATTGGATCCATTTAGACGTTTAATAAAATGGTAAACGAGTTTGCTGAACATTTCATTACGTTATTTAATATTCTCAGCATCTATAATATTCGGCACTCAAAATTTAGTAGTTATTTTTTCAACACTTAATTTTCAGTTCTATCCGGCAGCATAACAGTTCTATCTAGCAGCATATTAGATTATGGTATAGTGCTCAACCTCCATTCATTTCGTAGATCCAACGAGATGCAACTGAAGCTAAGTTGAGTCAAGAGACAAAAGATTATTTTGTTAATCAACATGACACAATTTTTGGTTGGCAGTTGAATTATATACAAATTACATACTCTTAAAACTAATATAAGAGTATGGAATTATACAAAAGAGACAAAAAATTTGAATAATAAATACATTGAAGGCATCATCTTGTGAATGATAGGGTCTGTAAAATGCAAAAATCGATGAGTTAAGAAATATATAATCCTGGAAGTAGACAAAAAAAGCATGATGTAACATGGAAAAGTCAAAGAAAGCATGCTAAGATATGCCTGTTTAAAATGGCTCCTTCCCTGATAAGAAATCAAATTAAGGTATCGTTTCAATGGCAGATGAGAAATATACAGGGTTGAACGTAGCAGAAGTGAAAGGAGTAACAGCAGAAAAAGTATGGTCTCTTCTGGCAGACTTCTGCAATTTACACAAGTGTTATCCTCATGTTTACTACTGTGTGAAAGAAGAGGGTGAGGATGCGAAGCCAGGCCTCGTCCGGCAGATCCGTTCATTGGGTAGTCCTGCCTCCAAATTATTCGCAGCCGATGAGGTGGAAAACTACCTCTGGTCCAAAGATAAACTTGTGGCCATTGATGAAAAGGAAAGGTGTTTGAGCTATGAAATGCTTGACAATAATGTCGGAATGAAAGGATATGTGTGCACATATAAAGTAGTGGAACTTGAAGGAGGAAATAGTCAGATCGAGTGGTCTTTCCAATCTGATCCTATTGAAGGGAAGACGTTGGAGCAATTTAGAACTCATCGTGATAATATTCTGCGTACTTTTGCTGAAAAAATTCAGGCCGATTTCTCTATTTCTGCTTGATCCCTTATTTGTTTGTTGTGGTTCCATCCACCTTATTCTTATTTTGTGTTTTTTTTTTTTTCTTAATTTCCAGATAAAGTCTCATAAACATCCTTATATGTTGTTGAGCTACTTAATTGTCAAAATAATTCTCATTTTTCTTCAAATGGTTTCATTTCCTTCATTTTAACTATACAATAAGGGTTGATTTGACATACAAGTTGCTTTTGTTAAAATGATCAAATTATTTAACTTAATTTGATATTAAAAAAAACGGAAAATGAAAATATGACCAAGCGAAGTTTTCTAGTGTTAAGACAATCAAAAAATTGTAAGAAATAAGAGATTTGTGTTTTTAGAGGCGGTTTAGATTGGGTGTTAAGTGATTAGTTTTAACAGTCCGACCTCTAGTTAGTATTGGATATGCACGATCCAATTAATAAACAAGTATAGTTATTTTTAGGGTAAATTACAAAACTAACTCAATTGATAGATTCTTTTATACTTTTAGATTCATTATTATATTATCTTTTACTAAACTAGACACTTTTAAATTAGACTTTTCTTAAATATCATTAATATATATATAAATTACATCATGTTCAAATTCATATACCTAATGAACAAATTAAACCAGTAAAATGCAAATTAATTATACTATAGGTTGAGAAATATTCGAGCACATCTGTTCTGATCCTTATAAATTACAATCCTACAAAAAAAAAAAAACCTCTTTTACCTAACGACACCCATCATTCTTCCATTTTTCAGGTAATCTTCACCAATTCTGCTTAGACAGCTTCTGACTCTTTCTTTTATAATGTTCTGTATTTAGTGGGAGTTAGGAGGGTGCCTTTGGGATCCAAGAGAGCTATTTGTCCACGTGTCCGCTTAGATAGCTCTTATAGAAGTTTCTCCACAAATGAGCTTTCGTACCTCCATTAGACATGAGCTTTTTGGATTAGGCCCAAATGTTAGATTCAGGCTTTAGATCCTTATTTAAGCGCATTGGTCCATTCACTTAATCCTATATCAAATGTCCCTCCCAACCACATGTAAACTTCACAAAGTTTAGAACTATGCTTATAAGTTTTTAAACCACAAAAAAATATATTTGAAAATCCATGTATTTAGATATGTCCTAAAAATAAAATGAGAAACAAGCATATTGTTACCCCCAAACCGAACCGATCGATTAGTCCGGTTCAACTAACATTTCAGGATTGAAAGTGGTTTGATTTTTACTTCTTTGAAAATCGGTTAGAACCGTTCGAACTAACTGGATTAACTATAAACTGATTGACTCGATCTCGGTTGAGATAGGATTTGAACCTTGAATCTTTAATTTGTAAACAATGATGTTTATCATTATGCCTTCCTTTCATTTATAATTATTATTAACCATTTAAGTATATATACTTATATTATAAATTAAATAATTAAAATATTATTTAGTAATAATTTTAATAAATTTTTAATTTTATTATATTAAATTTATTTAAAATATCATTGATATTAAAGAAATATTGTTATTAGCATAACATTGGTAAGATTATACTAAGTTATAAATTTAATTAAAAATATAATTCTTACTTGATTTTTTGAATCACTATTTAACCTCCATTTTGTGTTTGGTAAGGGATCAAATATTAACAGCTATGAAAATAAGTGATAGCACTTTTTAATGATACATTGATGATAACATGGAATTTATTCCCACTATGGTAGTTGGACTTGGAATCAATAAGTGGAAGAGTCTTTCCATAAGTCTGTATATGAATTGGTGGTGGTGGGCATTATCAAAATAAGGAAAGAAAATTGTAATGGAAGAAAATTCAGGCGGCGAGTGGAAAGGTAAGGCGATGGCGGAGGTAAAAGGGTTATCGGCAGAGCAAGTATGGTGTTTCATGGCCGACTTTTGCAATCTACACAACTTGTTTCCTAATATTGAAACTTGTTACCGAGTGGAAGGTGAGCTGGCCAAACCTGGCCTAGTCCGGTACTGCGCTTCCACATCCAAATCCAAGTGGGTCAAAGAGAAGCTGGTGATGATTAGTCCAGAGGAACGGTGTCTGAGCTATGAGATCCTTGACAACAACATGGGCTTCAAATCATATGTCGCCACCTTCAAAGTATTGCCACTTAACTCCGATGGATCCAAGATTGAATGGTCATTCGTTGTTGATCCGGTTCAAGGGATGCTATTGGAGGATTTCGAATCCTATCTTCATTCGTGCCTGCACTTCATGGCCAAAAAGATTGAAGCTTCTCTCTCTTTCTGAAATCTTTTTCTTCTTAATTAATGTACTGCAACACTTTCAACCTATTCAGTATTACTACTATTTTGTCAACTTAATTACCAATCTCTACTTCTCACTTTATTAATTTAGGGATACTAACCGAATTTGCCCCTATGGTTCTTAATGTATGAAATACTTTAACGACTAATTTTACTTATCCGTAACAGAAAATTTGAACAAGTCTATTTAACAATTATTCAACGTTCGAACAAATTTATCAATAAACAGAACTAGTTTCCTATATTTTTAAAATATATGATTTATAACAGCTTTAATAATATAATAAATATTTTTGTAATTAACTTGTTAAATATTAACATGTTTATAAGTGTATTAGTAAAAGATTTGAAAAATTAAATAAAACAGTTAAATAATGAGTCAATAATAGTAAATCAACCAGCTTATTTAAATTTTCTATTAAATAATGGTAAAATTTATTTTATTTAAAAAAAGTAAAGATAAATTTATACTATTTCATAAGTGTCATAATAAATTTACACTTTTCAAAAAACAATAAACAATAAAAGCAAAACTTTATCTAATACGATTAGCATAAAATTGGAAAGTGTCCAAATTATTTTAATATGTATCTATGTATGCAGGGAGAAAAAAAAAAATTATATATACTGTTCAGCGTCAAGTCCTTATAATTGTTATTTTCCAGTTAATTTAAGCCCAAACTTTGCATTAAATTTTTTTCAGCCTTAATTTAGTAATTCCTCTTATTCTTCTTTTCTTTCTCCAAAAAGAAAAATGCAGACCTAAAGCCAATGAAGGACAAATCTCAAAAAAAAAAAAAAAAAGCAATAGACCTTTTCTTCTTCGTTCTTTTTCAAAATCTACGGTTTTCTTCTACAATTTGGTTGATTACTTTAGGTATTTCATCTCTCTTTACTCTGGAATTTCACTTGCTTGGTTTTGATTTCGATTATAGGTTTTCAATTTTCATTCTTATACAGATGAAAACCATAAATTCTGTTTTTGATTATTCAATTTTTTTTTTTTGGAGGGTTATCTTGCACTTTGGACTTACTTGACAGAAAGAAATTACTCAAAATTTAGGTGGTATTCGTATTTGATTATTCTTACTTGCTATTGCTTTCATATTGTAACTTTTTCCACTATTTTCAATTAGCAACCAATCATCATTTATTTATTTTTTCTCCTGCTTTGATCACCTTTTGAATTTTCCACTACTTGAAGGAAAATCTTTGAAGACCTTGAGAGTTTTTCACTAGCTTTTTATGAAATATAAAATCGTTGCAACTACTTTGAATCATATGGTCAATCAATTCCACAAATATGAACATTTGTTTTTGTTAAACACTTCTGTGTTGTTGATTATTCTATTTTCGTGGTTTGCTGTTGAAGTTGCCATCAGAAAAACAAATAATATATTTGGCTTTTTAATTCTCTATTGTTAACTAGTAGAAGAGATTGAGTAAATTTTAATTGAAAATGCACAAGTATTCGGATGCAACCTGTATCTAACACTTAGTTGTCTCCTTATTATCCTCTCAAAAAGAAATTAGCATTTTAGCATTTTTTAAGTGCATTTCCAACCATCTTTTAATATGCTTTTTATAGTTCGAAATCTTTAATGGTTACTTGGGCTGAATTGAATTAGAATACAGTACTGTTAAAATTAGGGTCAATTACATGAATATCATAATTAAGTACAAAATTACAGCTAAGTCATATCACCAAACTTAATTCTTAATACGTCATTATTCTCTATTTATTGTAATTTTCCATTATAATTTAAAAATTCTAGATCCCAATTCATAAATTCTAAACCCTAGAAAATATATCATAGACACATAATTTATAAATTATAATCTTTAAAATATATTAAAAATGCTGATTTTACTAGTTTGATATAATTCAAAATCATTACTTGACATAGTTGTAAATAATTTTTTGAATATGAATTTCTGTGTAAATTTCCCTTAAAATTAATTAAAATGGCCAATTAAGCAGCTCATGACGAGGCTGGCAAGTGCTAATAGCAAGACATAATTATACCTAACGAGCCATGTAAATACTTTTAAGGTAGCACCTTCAGTCAAAAAAACAAAACACAAAAATATGGTGACAACTTTTTCACCTTCATTTGAGAGAGAAAAACGACACTAACAAAAGAAGCGATATACACCTACAATTGAGCTTTTTCTTTGTATAATTACAAGTTCAGACGTGCATTCAAGTTCCAACAAATCTACCACTCGCTAAAAACATTTGTATCCTTGGAACACATTCGCTTCTCCATCCAACTTATGATATCCTGCCCAATCTCCTCATGTTCAGGCTCAAAGAGGAGATCATGCAAGAAACCATCATAGAGCCTTATGTCTTTGAACTTGGAGGCTGCCTCATTGTACAGATCCTGAGATGCAAGTGGATCTGTCACTTTATCAGCAGTTCCATGAAGAACAAAGAATGGGACTGTCACAGACTTGAAATTACGTGTCAAATAAGAGGATAAACGCAAAATCTCATGCCCTGTTCGAACCCTTATGGGCCCTGTATACACCAAAGGATCAGAGTACTTTGCTATAAGAGCTGCAGGATCCCTAGAAACTGGAATGCCTCTTTTGTTTGCTCCTTTAAATTGGAACCTTGGGGCAACCAGAGAAAAAATTGGAGCCACAGCCTGCACAAGTTCATTGAGATAACAATCAACTTAGAAGCTACTTCAACCAATATATAAAATGCTTAATAGATTGACAGCCTGCTGATAGCCTTCCATTGTTCATTTTTCAGGCAGTTAAGTTCCACAATATATCAAAATGAGATGAAACCAGAGTATGTTCTATGCATAATTTCAACATGCGTAATGCTTGATATATTGAGGAGAAGACTTACTTTGACAATAGGATGTGCTGGCTTAACACGCAAAGCTGGTGATGTCAGTACAATTCCCTCTAGCATGTTCTCTATGCGGAGATGTGTAGCTGCCTGTGCAATTGATTTAAGCTTTAATACCTACGGAAAAAGATACAAATAGAGAATAAAATATGTAAGATCATTCTGTGCCTTACTTTCAAAACCACAGCTCCTCCGGTTGAGTGACCAAAAAGGAAACAGGGTACTCCCTGGTGCTCTAACTTGATTTTTTCCAAGAAAGCCCCCTGTCAAAATAACAGTTGCAAAGTTTATCCCACTAGCTTTCTTGCATATTATACATGATTGAACAGATAAGCTATAAGCCAAACACATAATCTCATGGGGTTTCAGAAGCAAGCTAATGCATGTAGGAGGTATGCTCTCTATATCTTAAAATATCTCAAACAAAAAAATGAACATTATACTACAAGGGACCTAAGCTAGTTGACTTGAATATGCTTCCAGGTCTAGTAAGAAGCTGAAAACAATTGGAGGCAAAGATGAACAAAACTTGCAATTGACTTTCCACAGTCAATGAACATAATGTCATATTCAATTCAAGACTAATTCTGACGAGACAGGGTTTGTATGGGTCATCTATAGCAGAGCAATAATTCAAGATTAATTTGGCAGACAACTGATGATTAGATAACTGAGTAAGCAAAGAGAGGGAAAAGAGCACAAATGAACTTACAGTGTCAGCTACCACATGGTCTAGAGAAGGAACATATCCGTGCAGCCCATCACTTCCACCATGACCTATGACACCAAAAAAGAGGGAGGAAGAACTATTACCACAACTACTGCCAGAACAAAGCAGTCCTGAACTCTTGTAAGAGCATGTCTCAAAATAAACATGAACAGGTAAACCTTCAAAAGAAAAATGCCATAAAGAGTTATTCATCTGTAAAGTAATTTTACTCACCTATCCAATCCATTGCATAAACTCCAAAATTGCACGAGGTTAGTTGCTTTGCAAACTGAGCATATCTTCCACTGAAAAAATGGAGCACATAAAAAAACATGTAAAAAATGTTCTATTTTTGAAAAATAAAAGTTAAAGATATGTAGTCTTGATACAGCGGATATCACTAAAAATAAGACCACTTAAGATTGTTGCAATCCCAAATAACTAAAGACAGCAGCATAATGCAAAAGAAACCAGAATATAGATAAAACAATGGAATCTGCAAAATACCTGTGCTCATTAAGCCCATGAATAATAATTAAGATGCCCCTGAAATCACAAAGCAATCACCCTCAAGTCTCAGTACCAAATTTAGTGGGAAAAAACAAAGAGACAAAAGAATTGAAGTAAAGCTACGCATGAAATAAGAGCACAAAAATCAAACAGAAGCAACACTATATCCACTTATAATTTAATTTCATATAGGGGAGAAAAGATAAAACTCTGCAGGGGTAAATATCATTTTCCGGAATTTTTAGTTGGGAAAGAAAAAAAAAAAGTTGCAATTCACTGTAATCCTATGTATTTCCAAAGGAAAATTCATTCGAAATCAACATATTGAGAGACAAACATAATGATTGTTTCCTGTGGCCGTATAAGCAGCACATATAATATAATAATTGCCTCAATTATCAAATCACAAATCAGACGATCCAATAGAAACTTTAGAGTTCAAAACAATCTAAAATGACAATTGGCAATTTTGAACCATAATCCAAAGCCATGATCGAACTAGTAATCTCAAGGCAAATTAACATAATTCATCAACTTAGCTAAACAGTCTAATTAAATTCAATTGAGTACAAGCTTGCGTTCTCTGAAAGCTGAACAACAGTTTTCATTCTCTTCATTCGAATATTTTTGCTGATATAATACGAAAAGATAAAATCAAATCCAGTTCCTTGTCAAACCACCGAAAGTCCAATACTAGACGAAATCGTGTTAAGATAAACATTCAAAAGGAAATAATAAAAAGAAAATAAGAAACACAAACTTACTTCAAATTGCCGTTGACCGGTAACCACGAACGGCAAAGGAGTGCGTTCCGTCTAACACCGGAAAAGAGATAAGTATTCCATTGGCACTGGCAGTCTCCATCATCGGTCATATCGATGCCCTCGGCAAGAGCTCTCCTCCTTAAGGTATCCTCCTCCTCAAGTCGCCAAAGAGATCGTCGCTTCAGAGACAATTCCGCCGACAGAGGCTGAGAGGAGCGACGACGAGGGAAGATAAGCAAGAGGAGGGAGAAAAAAATTGTTTGGAGAAAGACGAGGAAATTTCTTAGGGTTTTTAGGATTGGAATGATGCGATTGCTAGCTCCTGATGTGAGTGGCTCCATCTCCGCCGATGCCATGGCCGAGATGGAAAGTTGGAAGCAGTAAAGCTATAGAGAAACGAGAGAAATGAAGGTTACGAATCCGTCAAATGGTGTGAAGAACGAAAGAGGGAGAGAGATTCGGAACTGCTTTAGCTTGGCGGGTATTTATGGTGGAAATAACGGACAGCAATTATATTATAATTGAATTTTAGGAAATGTTAAGTTTTTTTTTTTTTTTTTTTGATAACAAGGAAATGTTAAGTTGAGTTGCAGATGAGAGGGTGATTCATTTAAATGGTCTTGTGATATTGTAATAAACGTTGGTGATGCACTCCTTCTAGGGTCTAGCGTAGCTTTGGTATCACCGGAATATATTGGTCAATAAGTCTATCAACTTCAATTAATGGGAGGTTGTAGGAAATTTGTTAGAAGGGGGATCAGGATTATAAATTAAAGTTATTCGTTATTAGTTGAAGACCGGGTATAATATTGTTTTATTAATTCTATGTTTTTTTTTTTCTAACTATTAGTATTGTGCCCGCGGGTTGTGTGGGTCAATAATTTTTTTTTTTATATATAATAATATTAATGTTTTGTTTTAAAATAATTTTAAGTTTAAAAAAATAATTTTGTATAATTTCTTTATCGAAAAATAAAAAATTGTAGAATCACTTAAGTCTTGAACTACTATCTCGAGCTTATATCTGCAGTTATGAAAGAAAAATATATCAAAATCCAACACAGCCATACCATAAGATTTTAGTTTGTGGGGATATAAATTTGTAAAGAAAAAAAATACAAACTCCTTACATTATATAAAATAATAAAAACACAACAAATGCAACAAATAAAGTTAATTTCTACATTATTTAAGAGTTGAATTTTGTAGTACAACATAAAACATAAAACAATTCATAGAAAAATTATTGGGATAATTACTAATCTGACCCAATCAAGGATCCCAATTTACATATCTAACCCACCTTGCCTCAAAGTTACCAAATTAGACACTTTCACCCATTTTGGACAAAACTAACCTTAGTTCTATTCGATCAATCGATCGATCTACTCATTCTCCTCTTCTTCTTCTTCTTCTTCTTCTTCCGCTTCATACGCTTCTTCTTCTTCTTCTTCTTCTTCTCCGTTTCAACTTCTTCTTCGGTTCATCTTCTTCAATTTCTGATACCAATCGATAGCGATTTTTGAGATTTTTGACATATTATGTTCAATTTCTCGTACAAATGGTATATTTTTAGCTTATACGCTTGCTTTTTTCGTTGGTTTTGCCTCTTTCTTCATCTGTAATGGTATCGTTTCAATTTCCTCAATTTTCCATAATTTTTTTCCATTTTCCTCCATTGTTGTCGCATTTGTGACGAAATTGTCGCATTTCGTCACAAATGCGACAAGAATTGTCGCATTTCGTCGCAAATGCGACAAGAATTATCGCATTCGTCGCAAATGCGACAACTCTTGTCGCATTTGTGACGAAATGCGACAATTTCGTCACAAATGCGACAATAATGGAGAAAAATGGAAAAAAATTATGGAAAATAGAGGAAATTGAAACGATATCATTACAGATGAAGAAAGAGGCAAAACCAACGAGAAAAGCAAGCGTATAAGCTAAAAATATACCATTTGTACGGGAAATTGAACATAATATGTCAAAAATCTCAAAAATCGCTAACGATTGGTATCAAAAATTGAAGAAGATGAACCGAAGAAGAAGTTGAAATGGAGAAGAAGAAGAAGAAGAAGAAGAAGAAGAAGAAGATCGATCGATTGATCGAATAGAACTAAGGTTAGTTTTGTCCAAAATGGGTGAAAGTGTCTAATTTGGTAACTTTGAGGCAAGGTGGGTTAGATATGTAAATTGGGGTCCTTGATTGGGTCAGATTAGTAATTATCCCAAAATTATTTAACTCTAACAAAATCCAATATAGACGTATATCACAAACTCCTTACATTATATAGTACAATAAATTGTAACGGATGTTGTTGTAATAATAACTATTAAATATAAATTATTAATTTACTTCATTAATAATTTATTGTTATACCATTAATTTTTTTTTTTTGATAAAAAAAGACACTTGTATTAAAAAGAATAAACAACATCAGTTTGAATACAAGTTGAAACAAACAATGGGAAATCTTCAATCAAAATTTCCTCATGTGATAGAGTAAAAGCCCAGACAGCGAGAGAGTGTGCAACCGTATTGGCTTGACGCTTCTCATGAATGAATTCTATCTGTACAAAAGCTTGTGCTTCCTCCAAAATATCAGTAACAATCACCCCAATCCAATTAGAAATAATTTCATCTCCACGTAGGAGACGAATTAATCAATACATCTCCACCTACTCTGAATTATTATATCATTAACTTTATTATTACTTAATTGATTAAATCTTATTAAGTTTAATTTTTTAAATCACTTATTCGATTGTTTTTGTTCTACTTATTCGATTGTTTTTGTTCTACATGTAATTTTTATTGTATTATTATCTATACTAAATTATGTACATATAAATCTCAAAATAACATATCATTAAATTATTAAATGATATTTTTTTGTTATATTGCATCTATATTAATTATTTAGATTTATCTGATAATCTAAAATAAAATTTTTAAAATGTCAAGTTCATATAAATTAAAACTGAAAACATCATTTATATAAAAATCTGGATAACTATCAAATCTTTCCTTAACGATTTAATTTGACAAAAGGAAAAAAAATAGTTTTTGATAAAAGATAGAAAACCACATTTTTTATTGTAAATATTATTTCAAACTTGTTTTTATTCGTAATTTTTTCTTTTATAAAAGCTGCATGAACCATGGATACTGCTATCACTAATGACCTCCATAAATAATAATAATAATAATAATAATAATAATAGACTTAATATATTAATCGGTTAAACTTGTCTAGAAAAAATTAACTGGTCTTGAACTTTAAAGGGTGTCATGTTAGTCCCTAAGTTTAAAGAGATAAATATAAATATGTCAATTAAAAACTTGAAATAGAATGTGAAAAATATCAAATAAATACATGTAATGTCTATATCACTTTCTTTCTCACATCCTTCATTACCACATTGATCTTCTTGCTCTTTCATCACCATTAACACCTATTTTCAACAGATTAACTATCAAAGATTTATTACTTTTAATAGAAGAAAAGAAAAAAAATAGAAAAACACAAAGAGGCACTATGTCATTTTCCCTTTCACATGACACAAGCTACATGACAGACATTTGTTTTCATGTCGTCTGAATTTTTTTCGTGACAGTATTTTAACATTATGTCATCTGAAGGCGTAGTTAAAAACGCGCTCGACTCTTAGATGACGTTATGATTACAGTCTTCTGTCATCTCAAAAAAATGCGATTTTGATGGAAAAGTCACTTAACCATCAGACGACACTGTGAATAAATGACTGTCATTGTTATATGAAAATAAAAAAGCGGCAACCAAATATTAGAAAAGCTGGGGAGAAAAAAGTTCCTAAAATTTTAACGCACCCAATCTTTTAGACATTGTATAAATGCTAAAATGAAAACCTAATTTCTCATTTTGTCTTTCAACCATTGGTCTTGTGGCCTCCATCGCTGCCACCAGTAAGCTCACTACTCCCATTTCAAAACCCTCCCAAACCCTAGATCTTTCCAATTCTTCAAACTCTCGCAGAATGAGCCTATATTTCTGCCACTGTAACTACGAGCCGCTTTCTTTGTAGTCTAGTTAGAGAAGAGATGCCAATTCCTATATTTCTGTACGATGATTCCACTTGAAGGTATCTATCCCTCTCTATCCTTCTTCTTCTTCTTCTTCTTCTTCTTCTTCTTCTTCTTCTGTCTCTGCTAACTGTGGATTTCATCTTTGCTTAATGATTTTTCTCTGTTAATCTTTTTGTCTCTCTAATCTATTATGAGTTTATGAGTTTTGTACATAAATTATGATTGATTCGGGTCATTCACCAAATCAGTTCACTTTCCCTTTAGTACTGAAGCGTGTGCTTCTGAACCAGCATTTTGGTTATCCTTGTTTGTCCATGGTCATTCTGAGAAGTTGGGTTTTGGCTCCTATGTTTACATGCAAAATGGTCTAATAAATGCATATGTTGGATGTGGATTTATACATTTTGCCCGCCAATTGTTTGATAATATATCCTAGAGGACTTTAGTTTCTAAGAATTCTATGATTGTTGGATACTCCTAAATAGGTTCGTACAGGGAAGCTTTTTTATTATTTAGAAAGATGAGAGAAATGGGAATGGAGCCTGATGAGTTTACTTTAGTTAGCTTGCTTTTGGTATGTGCAGATAGATGTAATATTGACTTGTGCAGGCAGAATAACATGCCATAATCATAAAATTGATCATTTTGCAAACAAAGAGCCATTAAAATGGATAGCGGCCTCCATTTCAAGTTGTTTTAACATGCTGAATTGAGTCTAGACAACTTCTTACCCCATGTGTAGTTTTATCTGTATATTCATACAAATGAAATAAACATTTGTATTGCTTTTTTTATTTAATAATAATATATAAAAACAAATATACTTTGACAGCTATAATAAAATCATGAATAAAGTTCGAGGAATATGGAACCCGCATGAAGGTTCTTCTTGGCACTGCAAAGGCGTAAGCTCATATCTTTACTTGAACCATTTTGTAAGATGTTTCTAAAAGGAGACTTGTTTTGAAGGTTCATCAGTTCTTGAGCAGTCTTAATGTTGTGGGAAGTTTGATTTTTTTCCTTTTATTTATTTTTCTTTTGCAGGCTTGCTTACATGAGGGCGAGCCTTGGCGCAACGGTAAAACGTTGTTGCCGTGTGACCAGAGGTCACGGGTTCGAGTGTTAGGAGCGGCCTCTTGCCAATTAAATTGGCAAGGGAAGGCTTGCCCCCAATACACCCTTGTGGTGGGACCCCTCCCCGGACCCTCGCTCAGCGGGGACGCGTAATGCGACCGGGCCGCCCTTTTTTAGGCTTGCTTACATGCATGAAGCAATAGAACCCAAAGTTATCCACAGAGACATAAAGTCAAGCAATATCTTGTTTATATTTTCAGGCAGTTTATAATGCAAATAAGTTTGCAAAACTTGTAAGGAAAAGAGACAGGCTTCAAAATTGGCTGGATTATAACCATCTTAAGTTTGAAAGGCATCCAGATAAGAGGCCGACCCGAAAGGTAACATCCTTTTCAAAAATACTCGGTTTGCCTAAATTATCAGATGATTGACTTCAATATTTTTATATGAGACAACTTTAACCAGGTTATGCATAAAATCTAGGCCATTTATTAACTAACCGGACGAAGCATTTTTAGCTTAATTATATTTTACACTATGTAATCTCCTACTAATTGTAAAATGGGTTGCTCATGATCCAAGTAATCAGTTCCATTAAGGCTCGATTGAATTACAAAAAGTTGTATGAACTGATGAAAGATTGATGATCTTAAGTGCTTCTATACCAGATAGATTCTTGGGACTGTGGGGCGAAATACAAACATCAAATGCAGGACTTTGAAAAAAGAGTAAGTGATAATTACCATTTATATTTGACTATAAGTCAACTTGCGCCATTTGAACAAATTACCATGCATTTACCTTTTTGTTTTTCTGGCCCCATTGACCCTTGAACTTGATGAGCCAGGCCGAGTTACCCTACTCATTTTACATAACATTCAAGAGTTAATGCATCAAACAACCACTGAAGTTGATTTCATTTTTCTGGGAATGTTCTATTTCGTTGAAATACAGAATTTTGGAACTTGACCTGTTAGTTTATTTCTTATATGTTGAGTCATGTTTATTTGTGAAATGTAATTGACTAAACAATTATGTATTTGTAGTTGATCATAGTATGAAGTAGTGCTTATTCCCCTTTGTTTGCAGATGATCTGATTCAAGTCTATTATGATGATAATTTTGCATTATACAATTAAGGCTCCACGTACAAAATAGCACCAATATAGGATTCACGTTTAAAAAAGGTATCAATTTAGGCTTCGAGAAGAACGGATTGGACATGTCATTCCTATTACCCGGTTAAGTTCTGATTTCTCCTTCCACATACAATTGACAACACTTAACGGAGTAATATCAATGACATGTCTCGTTCCGTTATCGAGGCCTAAATTGGTATCATTTTTAGACGTTACGCCTATATTGATGCTATTTTGTACGTGAAGTCTAAATTGGTACTTCCCCAAAAACCATAGAGCTATTTTGGTACATTATCCCCCATTTGTATAAATGCCTATTTGCTAGGAAGCACACAGTTTTCGATATCTCATTTTGTAGTATTTGGAGAATCAAACCTTTTGATGCAATGTGATATTTTAGTGTATTAATACAATTAGTGCAATGTGGAATCTTAATTGGGTTTGTGGTATAGGACAAAGCTGGACATTAGAGAATTAGCATTATTCCAATTTAGAAGTTAATTAAGTATAGATTAGCATTATTCCAATTTCAAAACATTTTAACATTTTGGAATTCTCTAATGAAGCAAAGTTAGCTTTCAAGAGTTAATGCATCAAACAATCACTGAAATTCAAGTTGCTTTCATTTTATCACTACAAAATTTGAGTTCTATATAAGTTTATCTATTAAGATCATCTAATATTTTTAACTTTATTTGTCTCCTCTCGATCTCATCAGAAAATATCTCTCTATGGTAGGAATTACTTTATTTTCAATAAACTACAGATTATGTGCTATCAGAATTTCATGCATCTCTAATGAGCCGTTTCTTTTACCCTCATTTTATGTCAATATGAATTACATATAATGGCCCTAATTAGGCTATTAAAGTGTGTGGCACAATAGAGGCACTTGGCATTAAGATCAACACTCAATTAACTTTGTATTTTATGTTGCAGGGAGCAAAGGGATGGAAGGAAACATGCAAAGAATGGGCATAACAAGTCAGGAGATTCAAGATTTAGGTGTTTAGGCTTCTTATATAGTTAAATGTTAGTTTTGTAACGAGAAACCTTTGGTTAGGATTGTGATCTTCACATATGTACAAGTTTATTGTTATATATAAAGGTTATTTACACATTATTTGCAATCTACTTTGGTTATATATATAGGTTCATGGAAGAGGTAAAAACCAAAAAAACAATGACAAAATTCTTATAAGAAAATGTCATCTTACATTTTATCTAACGATACAGAACTGATAACAAACTGTCATACTAATTATGTTCTAACGACATAATTTAATACAAATTATATCATGTGAATTAAGTTATGATGATAGTCGAGAAAAAAAATTGTCATAACATTAACATAACACCTCCATTTTAACTTATTATTTTGACAGATTATTTAAAAATGGTGTCATGAGAACATATATTCGGTGACAATTGTTATTAGATAAACCGTCATATAATTAGTGGTCAGATGATAGGTCACTATTTGGTTGTTGTCATGTGAGGCTATTACGGATGACAGAACGTGACCGTCATCTGAAGTACCATCAGACGGCAGCGAGCCCTGTGACAGTTTTATATCTTGCGGGATGACGGTTTTTAACCATCATCTGAATCGGGTTTTGGCGTAGTGAGGTATTCTCATATTTGCTACAACCTTATTTGATTTAAAAAAGAAAAATGACAAATAAAAAACGATCCAACAAATCCAAAATTGTAACATTGTACTTAATATGTCAATTAAAAACTTGAAATGGAATGTGAAAAATATCAAATAAATACATGTAAGGTCTATATCACTTTCATTATACCATCATTCATTACCACCTTGATCTTCTTGCTCTTTCGTCATCATTAGCCCCCTATTTTCAACAGATTAACCATCGAATATTTATTAGTTTTAATAGAAGAAAAGAAAAAAAATAGAAGAATACAAAAATGTATTCTCATATTTGCTACAACCTTACTTTATTTAAAAAAAGAAAAATGACAAACAAAAAATGATCCAACAAATTCAAAATCGTAACAGTATACAAACACAATTAATCACCCAAGAATTAGAAAATCATAAATACAAATTCATTAGAATAAAGTTTATGTAAGAGAAGAAAAATAAGACTGATCATCAATAGCAAAAGCGTGTTCTTTTCCTCCTCCGCTTCCATTACCACCACTATTGGTTGGAAATCCACTACTTCATCCAGTGGCAGAGCCAGCGCTCAAAGTTCGGAGGGACTCCATCGCATGGAATTTTTTTTCTTAATAACGACTCAAGGCTTTGATTCATAGTAGTCAAACCAACTTTTTCAAATTTTCGATAATGCGAGTAAAATTAATCTTAATTGAAAACATTAAAACTAAGTTTATACCAATTTATAAGTTAGGGTGAAGTCTACAATTCTCCAAAAACATAAAAGTGAAATTTGATCCTAAAGTACAAATAAAAAAGTAATCATGTAAAAAGAAACCAACTGAAAATGATGCAAAAATACAGGTAACGTTTACACCTAAAAATAATTTTACTCCTAAGGTTTAAAATGATGCAATTTTACTCATGGCAGCCAAAAGCAATTTTACTTTTAACATTGACAAGTTGGGTCAGTTGGAGAAATTATTCATCAAATTATCTTTTCGGTCATTAATCTTGTTATCTATACTTCACAGATGTGCACGTATAATTAAACATGAATGTTTTTGAAAAAAAATATATAAAAAATATACTGTATTTTATCACTCATTAAGGAAAATTGCTACTGTCCGTAAACATTAAGGATATTTCTATGCTTATTTCTATAAATTAATATTACTATAATTAAGAGCCAGGATACAAACAGTCCATTTAAACTAAAAAAAAAAGTACAATTAAAAATAATAAAGACCCATTTCTATTCATTTCTCTATCCTTAATTTTGTTTTATGAATTCTATCCTTTATATTAAAAGAATATAAATAAAATAATATAAAATAATATAAAACATAAAAATAATTAGATAGAAGATTGTTTTCTCTAGTGGCAGTGTCTTCTTCTTTCAAGAAGAGAACAGTTCCCATTCTTCCTTCTTTTCATCCCCTTCACCTGCTTCAATTTTTCTCTCTTTTCTAGTTTTATCCCTCAAATTTTCTTGTTTCATCTCTGTCTTGTTTTAGAATTAGGATGTGAATTTTGATGGATAATTAGAAATTCGTTTACAAACTGATGGGGCTCAGCCCCATCTTTTTCTTCTTTGGCCATGGCTGGGGGGGGGGGGGGGGGGGGGGGGGGCGCTCCCAGCCATGGCAGCTAAGGGCTGGAGCTTTGGAAACCACCCCTCTCAGGTGTGTTCTGGCAGGCTGGAGGGTCGGCTGACCCTCCCCGCCCCCTCTAGCTTCGCCCCTGGCTTCATCACCTTATTTTGCATGTAATCAGCCATATATCATCACCCTATCGGTAGGAGCTATCTTACTATTTTCGAAAAGAAGAAGAAGATTGATTAGGACAATAAAATAGTCGACTGCATCTCTTAATAAGAATTGCCTAAATTCATCAAAATCTTTATCAAACGATGAAGAAATAGAGTCGGAGAATGAAGAGTAACATAGACATAGAGGATGAATATTTCAATTTGCATATGAAACATGAGATGCTATTTATAATTCAAAGTTTTGAATTGATGAATCTGCTTGATTGAATTTGTATAGGCTGTGTAATTAATGAATTTATGATATTAATTTAGTATTTATGATATTTCAATTTTCTAATTACTATTAATATAAATAATTTAAATTCACATATTCTCTCATACGATGACAACTAAGCGATAATACCTCTAAAACACTCCTTATGAATTCTCTCAGCTTCCGCTATTATATATAGTATAGATTTGTTATGCTAGGGTTACAATCCAAACTAATTCCAATCTTAAAAAATAAGGTCGTTTGATCCGCTTACGCATTGTTTAGGTACTTAAATTTAAGAATCCGTTTCAATTTTTTCCACCTAGATTCTTTGGTTGGTTTTTGATTCACTAACCCTTTTTCGACCATTTAGGTAGCGTCTAGATGGCCTATGGGCTACCTAGTGTCACCTAGACGTCGTTTGAACGCTGAAAACAAAAAATATATATTTTATTTTTTACTTTATTATCATTCGCGTTTGAACGTTGTCACATGAATTTGCGTAAATTGTGTTTATTATTAATGCCTCTCGATATGTGTTGCCTTCTAGTACCTTCTTGAATAACTTGAAAATGAGGTAACAGTTGGTTATATAAGGACCGACATTCGACGACTCCGCTCTGATGCTTAAGTTAGTAATGGTTGAAGACAATATAGATATTGATGACCGTGATGTTTAAATACCTTTCAAGGGTGCTCAATTATCTATATATATATAGTAGTTCATAGGATTGGCTGTCGTAATCTGGGGAATGTGTGTCCTAGTTACTCAGTGGACATGTGTCGTCATTTAATTAATCTTGAGGCCTTTGGATTATTGTGACATCGAGTGGTGCATCATGCCATATAACAAATGCCCTAACAAGTGTCGTCGTCCAATTGGTCATGAGGCTTGCAAACTGTTATGACGTTAGGCATGGACGTTTTATCCATATCTTTTAGGATAATTTACGGTTTATTCCTGAACTAAATAATTATGTTTAATGTTTAATTTCAAGTATATTTCAATAAATCAACGAGAGGTGATAAAATATGTAATTTTAGTTAATTTTAGTCCTTTTGAATCTTGTTTCGTTATAAATAAAGTAAATAAATAAATCAAGTAATTTTGGATTCAATGTTTGCATTTTACAGGCTTAAGGAACACATGCAAGATGCAAGAGACAAACGAATAAGATCAATTTCAATAGTGATCACATATATGATGTATGTCAAAAAGGTAAGCAAGTCAGAAGTTCTTTTAAGCTCAAAGGAGTTGTGTCAACTAGTAAATCACTGGAGTTGTTGCACCTAGATTTGTTTGGTCTAGTCCAACCCTCGAGTCTAGGTGGTAAAAAATATGCTCTATTTGTAGTTGATGATTATTCTAGATTTAATTAGACAATTTTGCTAGCATCTAATGATGAGACATTTGATATATTTGTCAATTTGTGGAAAAAGCTTCAAAATGACAAAGACAGTGAGATAGTGTCCATTATAAATATTTCCTTCTCATAAAAAGATGGGGGGGGGGGGGGCAACATGCAAAAACTTCATACAAACAACAAAAGTCCTTACGGTGAATCACCTCCCTCAAAGATGGGAAAATTGATCGCCATTCAGGGCGGGTCGATTTCCTCAAAGATAGGAAAAAGAACCCTCTAAGGACCTGTAAGGTCCAAATCTTTCCTCAAAGATAGGAAAATGAAAAGTCCCCACGTCGAATCAACTTTCCTCAAAGATAGAAAAACTGATCGCCATTCAAGGCGGCTCGATTTCCTCAAAGATAGGAAAATGAACCCTCTAAGGACCTGTAAGGTCCAAATCCTTCCTCAAAGATAAGAAAATGAAAAGTCCACATGGCGAATCAGCTTTCCTTAAAGATAGAAAAACTGATTGGCATTCAGGGCGGGTCATCTTCCTCAAAGATAGGAAAAGGATCCCTCTAGAAACCTTTTAAAGGTTAGCAAGTTTTCCTCAAAGATAGGAAAACATTGAAGGATATGGCTGGCCACCATCCTAAAGATCAAATCCTAAAGACCAGATTCTAAATACTTGCAAAAATATATGCAAAAATAATAGATTCTGAAATAGAAATATGCAAGTAAAAGATTAAAAGGAAATGTACTTATAAAAGTATGAAATTGTATCATTACAAGGGAAAAATAATATTTCCTTAGTCGATAAAAAATTATTACAAAAACATCAATGAGCAGGAAAAGAATCACCATTTTTCTCCACTTGGGATGATTCGTCATCTTGAGCACCTTGACCATCCTTAGGCATACCCTGAGCATCTGCTACATCGATCGAGGACGATGACGTCTTCAAAGTTCTTAGGGGAAGCATCAATAGTTTCGCCCTCCTTCTGTGGAGACTCAACTGGATCCGCCAAAGCCTCCTCATATATAACTCTTCTGGCGTTTTTTAAAGAGTCATAGTGATATGTGATGCGCCCCCGAGCTGTCACCCGAGAACTCACTAAGGGATAAGTGTACCCCGTCGTTACCAAGTAATAAATATGGACAAGTCCAGGTATCGAATCGACAAGATTTATACCGCAAGTACCAAACTACTAGGCTTTTAATGTTATCTAGGCTATGAGGGGTTTCAGATTGATGGTTTTTAAGTTAAACTACTCCTAATTAGATTAAAGCTACTCCTAATTAAGTTAAATCTACTCCTAAGTGATCTTTAGTAAGGTAAATTAACCTGGAATGAGATGAGGGGTGATACGATAATATCAATTCCAAACCTATTTTAACATTCAATTGTTAACCTAATCCGAGTCACTTATGCATAAGGCGATTAACCCTACTTATCCTTCTATGGTTCCTAGCGGATAGCGTGTGATTCCCTTGTAAGGCCGAAACTAGCTTTGAGGCTCAGAAATTTGGGTTTAATCTTCCATAAGGTTGTCAATCTTATAGGCTCTGACTTAGTCAGATTCAACTCGCAATATGTGCCTAGATGATATTTGGATATATGAATGAGTTAACACAAAAAGGCAAAGTATAAGCAGAAAAGCGATAACAATCAATTGAACAAAATAAAACTTAGATTAACATTAAAGATGAAGAATTGTTTATCACAGGGATACAATTAGCCTAGGATTCATAGAATGGATCAGAGGCAAACCGATATAAAACATAAAGAAATCCCTTTTAGGGAACCTGTCGACTAGTGCAGACGTCTTCCTAGGAATTGAAGGATGGAAGCCTTGAATAATCCTCTTGGAGCGTGAAGGTTGGTGTTCTTCAATGGCAGACGGAGGAAGGAGAAGGATTCTTCAAGGTAGGGTTAAGGTGTTTACACAAACTAAAGATCTTAAATACAATGATACAATGTCCTATTTATAGTTGAAGTTTTGTCCCTACATCTAGTCTAACTTATTTCCTAATGCAGGTGGAAGAGCGAGGGCAAAAACGTGAAGATGTGGGGCCGGGAATCGGCTAAAATGTTGATTCCCGCAGGCTAGCTCGCCGAGCTAGCCTATAGAGACCAGTTCGATGAGCGACTCCCTAAGATCCCCGAGGCGCGATTTCAACCCGAATTTGATCCCATTCAACCTGCACACGCATATAAACTCCAAAAAACATTAGTCCAAAGGCTAAATTGACCCATCAGTCATTAGATTTGAGTAAAAACTCACGTGTGTGCTATTTTGGCAATATTTTGCCTAAAAACAATCAGAAACGGCTAGAAACTACAAAAGTAAATAAAAACATGTGCTAAAACTAAATAACATGTAGACATGCATAAAAGTGCGATAAACGCTCACTTATTAAACGAAAACTAATCAAAACTATCCTAAAAACCGTACTTAAAGATAGGGGTTTTCGACCCCTATCAAGATGCTTCTTCGACCCCTATCAATAATCCCTCTTCACGGTGGCCAAAATTCTCTCGCTGTAGTAATACGCCCTCAAGCCACAAGCCTCCTCAAGATGCTCCCAATCTCTCTGGCGACCCGCCTTCTCTAAAGCCATCTCATCTTGAAGCTTTTTAACATCATCCTTCTCCTTACTATGAGCGGCTTCCAGATGACAGATCTTCTTGGTGAAGTTATCAATCATGGCACCTGCATCAATGGTGCTAGATTTTTGGACTGACACCTCAGCCTCCAGCTCCTTGATGCGAGCCTCGTTGACTGCATTTTTAACAATATCCGCCTCAATAGCGCATATATGGTTAAAATTCTGAAAAGAAAGGCAGAAAGAGTTAGATCAAAATGAGAAAGAAAAGAAAGTAACAAGACGGACTTGCTTACCCCCAACGCCTTTTGCTTGATATATTTTATGTGGCTGGTAGTCGGGTACTTCACCCTGTTGGGCTGAATTGAGGGAATCCGACCGATGGCTTTTTCCAAATCATTCACCACAACCTCTTACTCTAAAGTCAGAGTTTGGCCATAAGTGGCAGCCCAATATCCGCCGAGATCCGGCTTCTCTAGCTGTAAAGAAGATGAAGGAAAAAATCAGCCATAAGCAAAAAGGATTATAACAAAAGGCAAATGGGAAGAAAAGCTAACCGACGTATGGGTACCAAGTTGCAATAAAGACACCTTCCCGGCCTTGATCCCTTTCATAAGGAGACCCTAGCCGCCAGAAGGGATAGAAACGACTGCCTTCTCCCCTATGGAGACGTTGTCCGCCTTCGACCTCTTAGTGGCAGGCACAACCTCCATCTCAGCGGCGGGACGTTTCCCCTCCTACTTGTTTAAGGCGGCATCCGCCTTATCTTTAGCCTCTAGATCCTTCTGTCTCTTCTTATATTCTGCAATCACTGCATTAGTCTTCCCCATATCAAAGGGATAAAAGGAAAAATAGATCAGAAATAAAGCATATAAAAATACATTCGCAGAGGTCTTGGTAGGAGTAATGATGGATCTCTCCATTGCAGATCTCTACTAAAGGCATGCCCGCCCTCATGAACTCAAGAACTTGGTCGTACGCCCAATGATTTGGCTTGACCGACCTTAACAGTTTCACGACTTCTTGTTCCACCAAGTTGAGAATGAAGCCTCTACTCACCCGTTCCTTAGGATTATAATTCCAAGACGTTGGGAATCCTAAGGATACGCTGTCTACCACCTTAACGAAGAAGAAATTACTTCCCCAGTTGTGGACGTTCGACATTTTACTATGGAAAGGCGAATAGCCTTTCAATTTGGAGAAGGTTATGTGGTCATCCACCCTACACTTAGTTAGTGGATGTAGAGAGTGGAAGTCCCTTGGGGATAGAACTACTCCTAGATTCGCTGCCAAGTACGAATCACAAACAAGATCCAGCCACCCATTAGGATGCAGCTGGAAAATGGGGATCCCAAAGAATTCTAAAACGTTCCTTATCACCTCAGGAACAGGGAAAGTGAATCACCTCTCTATATGGCTCTGGTAAATAAATAGCACTCTGACTATCACAATGCACTTTGACATGCTTTTGACCAACTCCAAAATCTTTTAGCAACCACTGAAGCCAAATTGCCTCTTTAATAACTTTTGTAACTGCCATGTACTCTGCCTTTGTCGTAGACAAAGCAACTGTCGACTGTAAGGTAGACCTCCAACTAACTCGTGCCTTTGCCATGGTAAACAAATAACCAGTAGTTGACCGTCGTTTATCTAAATCACCAGCATAGCAGAATCATAATATCCTACTATGTATTGGCCGACTTTCTCATCCCGCTCAAACATCAAACCAACATCCACAGTATGTTGGATATACCGTAGAATCCATTTCATAGCTTGCCAATGTCCTTTACCAGGATTATGCATATACATACTCACAACTCCAACTGCTTGTGAAATATCGGGCCTCATACTTAAAGGAAAATAGGCAAACACAGGCACAACGGAAATATAATTTTTTTACCTATTTCCCTTAACCCAAGATCCGTTAAACGTTATTTCATATAAAGAGGGATAGAACGAAATACCTTTATTGGCGATCTATCTACAGTTGCAAACGAAGTGCCCACAACTCTTAATCCCGAGTTTCACGATTACAAACAAAAACAAACAAGTAAACGATTAGAATACAACCAATGAATAGCAATCAAAGGAGTTTGCCTCTAATAAATCAACACAAGATCAAGGATAGAGAAAACAAAGATAAAAATTAATCGAATGGAGACGGGATAAACTTTTCTTCCTCTTTTCTTATATTGGTCGAATTTCACACTAGTTAATTAGTCTTGGCCGAAATTCCCATGTGGGGGGGGGGGGGGGGGGGGGGTGTATTTATAGCCTCTTAATTCCAATCCCTAGTTAGATTGAATTAAAACACTTAATTAGAGTCCTATTCCAAATAGCACTCTTATTTTGATAATATTATTATCTATAATTATATCTAAATATAATAAAAATAATATTTATATTATTTATTTGTGATAGGATAATAGTTAGAGATATAATTAAGTTAAATCACCTAACTAATTTTATCCTATAATTAATTTAACTATAATTATAATCTAATTATAATTATCTAAATAAATTATATATATATGGGTGAGATCCAGTGTGACAAGGGGTCTAGATGTGGCAAGGAGCTTATCGTGTGACATAACAAAACTACGTAAATAGTTTTGATGATAATTGAAAAGGGCAAGGTGACAACTTTGTAAATAAAAGAAAAGAAATGATAGAGAAAATTGTTTTATTTCTTTTCTTTAAAATACATTTTTTCGACCTTTCTAATCTCGTTTTTTGAAAAAATTTATACTATTAGACTCGTCTAAATTAGACGGTCATTTTGAGATCCCTGAAGGTTAGGTAAAAAGATTCCGATGAACGGAATCCGGGTGGACGTTTTCCGACAAAAACAAAAGTGCCCAGAAAATTCTCAAACAATTCCAGAAAATGTAAAATATTATTCTAAGAAACTTTAATTCTTGGATCGAAGTGATATTTCTTACAGTTTAGTCCGAATAAAGTTTTTTCCTTAATTTTATCTATTTTACATGTTTCAACAATTTGTTGGGTTAAAACTGTAAGGAATCTCGCTTTGAGCCAAGAATTAAAGTTTCTTATAATGATGTTTTACATGTTTTGATATTTTTTGATAATTTTCTGAACACATTTTTTATCCAACTTACATTGTTCTGTCAGTGTACGAAATTATTCCAAACTAGTGTACCATTTGTTCCAACATCATACTTATACTGTTCCACAGAATAAATCAGCGTACCAATTTTTCCAATAAAATAGTTATATTATTCCAGTATAATATTTATATTGTTCCAACATTATAAATCAGTTTACCAATTGTTCCAAATCAGTTTACCAAAAATTCCGGTGAGCGGCATCCGGGTGAGCGTTTTCCGGCGAGAAATAAAATGTCCAGCAAATTCTCAAAAAATTCCAAAAAATGCAAAATATTATTCTTAGAAACTTTAATTCTTGGGTCGAAGCGGGATTTCTTATAGTTTAGTCCCAATAAAACTTTTTCCTTAACTTTATCTATTTTACATGCTTCAACAATTTTTTGGGTCAAAACCGTAAGGAATATCGCTTTGAGCCAAAAATTAAAGTTTCTTAAAATGATGTTTTACATGTTTTAGAATATTTTGATAATTTTTTGAGCACATTTTTTATCCTACTTACATTGTTCCGACAGAGTACGAAATTGTTCCAAATCAGTGTACCATTTGTTCCAACATAATACTTATATTGTTCCAACAGAATAAATCAACGTACCAATTTTTCCAATAAAATAATTATATTATTCCAGCATAATACTTATATTGCTCCAACATAATAAATCAGTTTACCAATTGTTCCAAATCAATTTTATTATCTATCGTCTTCAATTACATTTTTGTTTTTTAGTATTTAATATAGTATCTTCAAATTTATATTAGTTATATTATTTAGAAAATAATTATTATTCTTATATTATTCCAACAGAATAAATCTGTGTATCAATTGAACCAACATAATAGCTATATTGTTACAACAAAATATTCCAACACATAGTGCTGAAAGGTATGACCTAAAAGTGCCTAGAAAATTATTAAAAAATTTCAAAACATGTAAAACATCATTTTAAAAACTTTAATTCTTGACTAAACCGTAAGAAATCCTACTTCGACTCAAGAATTAAAGTTTCTTCGAATAATGTTCTGGAATTTTTTGAGAATTTTCTGGGCACTTTCAGGTTTCTCACCGGAAAACGCCCACCTAATCGCCGGATTCTGTTGAATTGAGACTAAACCGTAAGGAATCTCACTTCGAGTCAAGAATTAAAGTTTCTCAGAATGATGTTTTACATTTTCTGGAATTTTTTGAAAATTTTCTCGATATTTATTTCTCACAGAAAAACAGATCGCCGGATTCAGTTCACCGGAAATTTTTTTTACCCAAGCTTCTGGGATCTTAAATGACCGTCTCATTAAGACGAGTCCAACGATATAAATTTTTTTTAAAAAACGAGGTTGGAAAAGTCGGAAAAATGCATTTAAAGAACAATTTTCTCTTTTCTTTTATTTACAAATTTGCCACCTTCCCTTAGTTAATTACAAAATTGGTCATTGTCACACCATAAGACTTGTCTCACCATAAAAAAATTGTCACACTGGATCTCTTCTATATATATATATATATATATATATATATATATAGGATAATATATTCTTAGTTAGAGATGTAATCAAATTAAATCTCTTAAATCTTTTATCCTATAATTAATTTAACCACAATTATAATCCAATTATAATTATCTAAATAAATTAACTAAAATAATATACACATATACATATAAAATTCGCCCCCCCCCTCTTATTAATCCATTTTATCTCTCCATTCAACAATTACTATCTTGCCTTCTTTTGGTTCCAAGTCTTATCTGTGACCCATTAGGTTCTTATTGTTACTAACCATATACATTTATTGAATTAATTTCCAAAACTACTTTCAACCTTTTGTATATCAGAATAAGTGCGCGGACTGTGATAGCAGAACCGTAAACATTCCCCCAGAGCCATAAGAAGACATGTTGATTCCGTCGTTGACCTTTCCGTATTAGGTCCAATATAATTCGATCATTCACCAGCTATATCATTGAACGAATCTGTAACTATGAATAATGTCAAGTTACATATAATGAGACGTTCATTTTACTTGTTCAGGTAGAGTTGACTCCGAATAGATAGATTAAGTGAAATCTCCATTTATACTCTTAGTCTATCACCTTGCAAGGATTTAGAGTCAAGTCTCCACAAGAGATCCTGAATATATCTCCCATTTATCAGGAGTGATGAATGCTCAATCTAATATTAACTATTCCGCAATTACTTTGTGTGATACACAACGCCTGCCGGCACACACCCCAGGATCCTTCCTGTTATGGATCGTGTTTGAACAAAGTCAAAGCATCACACTCCATAATCCAGAATCACTAATTAATATTTATTTGAGTCTGATGATTACTTATACCTACTAATACCAATGTGATAAACATTTGACATAGGATAAATCCATCCATCCTATTATCTCAAGTTGAGTCCCAAATCCTTTTGAACTCCTTCACCGTATCCATGTAACTATCTAGATATCTCCATATCTAAAGCTTGTGAGATCAGCTTGTTGAAACACCTTTCCACATGATTTTGATTTGACAAAATTATTTAAGTTAATCCATGATTAAGACAATTAAATTTAAGTGCTTTGGTATAATTGTACTAATGTGGTTGTTCAATGTTGAGTATAATTATAAGTGGACAGAAATAAAAAGTACGACAGAATGAAGTCAGCATGTGCTACAGAAGCTGAGTAGAACACGACTCAGCATAATAGAAGAAAAGTCATCTTCAGAACAAACGCTTGAAGATGAAGCTGACCGAAGAAGCTGAGTAGAACATGACTCAGAATAATAGAAGAAAAGTCTTCTTCAGAACAAACGCTTGAAAACGAAGCTGACCGAAGAAGCTGAGTAGAACGTGACTCAGCCTCGCCAGAGACTAAGATCGAAGGCAACGTCTATTAGAGTCAAGCTGAGTGTTCATCAGAACAACGCTAATGATCCGTTTACTAAAAGACATGATCCGACAGTGATCTGCACCAAATCAGAAGTTTTGGAATTACGCAAGGAGACACTTTCGAGATGTATGGGTCAACTGTCTGTTAGCTAAAAGACGAAACTGGCGCTAGAAGACGAACCTGGCGGAAGAAGACAAGCCTGACGCCTACTAAATTCAGACGTCAGGATTGGCCTGCAAAACTGTATGCTGACCAGTAAATGACGCAAGAAGACCGTTTGAATTCAACGGATACATCCGAATTCAAATGATTGAGGCATCAGAAATTCACTATAAAAGGACAAGTCCAACTCTTGGATCCTTTGCCGAAATACAAAAGAAAAAAAGCATACATACAAGCACATACAAACAAGAAAAAGCAAATACTTACACCCAATTCCTATTTCTGTGTAAAAGTCTAGATTGAATTTGTATTCATCTAAAGTGTTCTTCATCTTGAAAGAACAAATTTGTATCAATTGTAAAGATTGAGAGAGTGGTGTTGAGTACTCGGTTTTAGTACTCAGCGTTAGAGAAAATCTAAGTGTTTGGTTATAGCACTTAGTAGAGTTGAGTAGACGAATAGAGGAAGGTACTCTTCCATACTCAACTGCTTTGTAAACAGTTTGTGCTCTACCTTTAAAGAGCTCAGTATTGGATTGAAAAAGCCCGGAAGGATTCTGGGGACTGGACGTAGGCGGTGAGGCCGAACCAGGATAAGTCTGCTCAGTAATTTCTAACTCTCTTTCTCAATATATATATATATATATATATATATATATATATATATATGTATGCGTTGCTTGCTTAAATTACTCAGGATATAAATTGTATAAGCTGACACTGAGTAATTAGAGTGATGAGTTGGAGGCTGACCTAAAGTGTTAATTCCCAACTCACAAGTAAAACGGTTCTAGTCAGCTTCTGACTAAAGCTGTCTTACATCTCTCTCGGCCGTGCTGACCAAAACTGAGTTAGGTAATTTAAAGAATTGATTAAGTCAGCACAATTAAGCGAAAAAGTTACATTAGTTCCTAACCCCCCCCCCCCCCCCCTTTGGAACTAATTACATATGACCAACACAGCTCTCTGTTTATAACAGAAGACACTATTATATGCAAGTCTCAACAGTATTATCTTAATCCCATAAACACATTACTTGACTTGGGGTGGTTTTAAGTTTATTAGTTTATTATAAGGTTTGGTCTCACTTTATGCTTGTATGAACACTTTATAATCACTTTAAATAAACTTCAGAATTTTCTTTTATTTGGCTTAATTAGTTATAAAAGACAAATGCCTTTATATAGTTGAACATACTATATCTTATTAAAACAAATGATATAAAAGAACAATTCATTTACAGCTGGTTTATATCCTACAATAATTGACTATAGGACACTAAACCCCAACAGTACACACCATCGCATACATCAAGCTACCAACTGCATTTGCATATGGAATGTTTGACATATATTCTTGTCCTTCATCAATTTCTAGAGATAGATCTGACTGAGCTTGAAATGAGGAGCAAGTGGAGTACTGACTGATTTTGTCTTCTCATCCATGACAAAATGTCAGTACTTTCTTCGGATATTCTTTCTGAGTCAAGCAAAGTCTCCCCATTTTCTATCTCTGTTTATCTCCATACCGAGAATCTTTTTAGCCTCACCCAAATCTTTCATTTCAAACTCCTGACTTAGTTGAGCCTTCAAGTTCTTAATCTTTCCTTTATTCTTTGACGCAATCAACATAAAAAAGAAGATAGACAAATGATCCATCTTGTAGCTTTCGCAAATATACACAGTGGTCATTTTTGCTTCTGGTGTACTTCTGTCCTATCATGAACTTATCAAATCTTTTGTACCACTACCTTGGAGACTGCTTCAACCCATACAACGATTTGTTCAACTTGCACACTAAATTTTCCTTACCAGTAACCTTATATCCCTCTGGCTGAGTCATATAGATTTCCTCCTCCAAGTCCCCATGTAAAAACACAGTCTTTACATCCAATTGAACTAATTCCAAATCAAATTGTGCTACTAATGCCAACAATATTCTAATGGATGTGTGTTTTACAACTGGGGAAAATACTTCATTATAATCAATTCCCTCCTTCCGAGTATAGCCTTTAGCCACCAATCTTGCATTATAGCAAACACTAGACTTGTTAGGAAATCCCTCTTACATTGCAAATAGCCATTTACACCCAATTGCCTTCTTTCCCTTTGGCAGACTTGCTAGCTTCCAAGTCTGATTCTTTTCAAGGGACTGCATCTCCTCATCCATAACTTTCCTCCATCTTTCATCTTCTGAACTCTGTACAGCTTCAAAATAAGAGGTAGGAATTTCTTCAACTGAAGATGCACTGTCCACTATATCTTCATAGCGAGCATGCTTTTTTCTGTTTCTATGTGGCTTTCTCAATGCAATTGGCATCTGTTGCTATGGAAATTCTTGTGCTAGAACCTCACCTTCTTGATTTGATCTTTCTACTATAGGAGTATCAGATTCCATTGCTGGATCAATTTTTCTACTTCCCTCAAACTCCACTTGTTTGGAAGTATCCTCCACCTGCTGTCGAGTACCATCTGTTTGCTTATCTTCTACCTTCTTCAATATGGTGGATTCATCAAAGGTAACATTCCTGCCACCATAAATGATATCCTTTGACTCTAGAGGAAATGCCCATAAATACCGCATTTTTTACTCTCTGATCCAACTTCGATTCCTTAACATGGTAGTATGCAGTGGAACCAAACACACGTAAGGAATTATAATCTTTAGCTGGTTTTTCATGCCACACCTCTAAAGGTGTCTTACCGTTGATAGCAGATGATGGTAACCGATGAATGAGATGGCTAGCATATGTTACAGCCTCAGCCCATAACAGTCTGCCCAATCCAGCATTAGACAACATACATCGAACTTTCTCCAGTAGAGTTCGATTCATCTGTTCTGCCACCCCCATTCTATTGTGGTGTATTTCTAACTGTGAAATGTCGGACAATTCCTTCATCTTGACAAACTTTCGTGAAAGGATCACTTTTGTACTCTCCATTATTATCTGATCGGAGACATTTGATCTTTCTTCATGTCTGAGTTTCCATCATCTTTTTCAATATGAGAAAAACTCACAACACTTCATCCTTCGACTTCATAGTGTACACCCACACCCTTCTAGAGAAGTCATCAACAAAGGTAACATAATAGGATTTTCCTCCCAACAAAACTATTTTGGAAGTGTTTGTTGCAGAAACGATTAGCAAATCGAAAGCTAAAGCATAAAAGAAATAGAGAAAACACCAGAATTTAACGAGGTTTGGCCAATATTTCCTATGTCCCCAAACACTACCAACTAATATTTCAAATGAGCAAATATTACAATAGAGAAAGGAAGAGAAAACAACAAAGCCTTAGAATTAGAGGAGGCTTATTGCGGATGCTTTAAGCTTAAAGCCCAAAGCCCAATATATAGCATAAGAAAAGCTCTACTAAATTATGTTATTCCAATATGGGATAAAAACATATATACATCTCATTTTCCTCTTGTTCTATCTTAGCTTCCAATGTGAGATTCCTAAAAGAGATCCAATTTTTCTACACGAGGTTCACTCTAGCAAGTTTTTCACTCTAGGAAAATAGGTCTCCCTTGAGATTAACTTTAGGAAGTAGGTTTCTCTTGAGGTTCACTCTAGGAAAATAAGTTCCCCCTGAAGTTCACTTTAGGAAGTAAGTTTCCCCTGAGGTTCACTCTAACAAGTAGGTTTCCCCTAAGATTCACTTCAGGAAGTTTCCCTCAAGATGGTTCCTCTAGTTCCTTTTAAGATGTTTCCCTTGGGGGAAACTAAGATTCACTCTAAGAATTTCTAAGTGAATGATGCAGTAGGAAAAATAAACCACTGCAAGTGAAGTGTAGGGATGGCAACGGGTAAGGTACTCACGGGTAGTGCCAATCCCAATCCCAAACCCTTACTCGTTTATTTTTTTAACTACCCATCCCGTTCCATTACCTTAACATGTATATTTTTTGCATCCCATACCCGTCCCATTTAATTCGCGGGTACTCTTATCCGTTAAGAATCAATAAATAAAACAAAAAATATTACAAATTTAAGAAAGTATAAATTTAATAAATCATTCATCTAAAAGTTGAAAAAATTGAACATTAATCAATAAGAATAAAATAGCTTAATCATATTACTCAATGGTTAAAAAACAAAACGATTCGGTTCAAATCCCACATTTTACATCTAAAAAACAACAATATTTCTTAATATATAAAAAAGTTATGACCGACCCTTACACCACAAACGGAATACCAGTTTCCGACCGGCCCCTATTTTTTCTTTTTTTGAATTAGAAAGAACGGGGCCTTACTTATTCTGTTTAGGGGCCTTTTTTTATTTTAAGCAGAGAATAGTCGAACGCAGCCTAAAAAAGACAGGCAACGAAAGGGTCGAGGATGGATGGTGAGGATGAAAAAATGATCCAGCCCTTATATTTTTGTCTTATGTATGGAGATTTTAGCTCATGGTATTCAGGCGGCAGTGGACAAAAATGTTTGGAAGGGTATTTGGATGGTTAACGGGTACCCTGTGGGGTATTCCTATGACCCTAACGGATAATGGGTTTGATCCCATACCCATCTCATACCCTTTTATAAAGGGTATGGATAGTTCCATTAGGATTGGATATTGCTGGGTACGCACGGGTACAGTACCCGTTGCCATCCCTACTGAATTGCATCAAGAACGAAAAACGGTGCACTAGGAAAACATAAAAAAGTATCTTAAAAGGAAAAGTTTATTAAACGGTTCTTTTAAAGAAAACATTTCTAAAAAGAAAAGTTTCTCCCATGAAAAGTGTACTCTAAGATATTGATAGGGGTCAAAAACCCCTATCTTTGGGTACGGTTTTAGGACGGGTTTTAGGGTTATTTAGCTAATAAGCGAGCAATTCTCGCATTTAAATGCTTTTGTGTGAGTTAGTTAGAAATTGGAAAAGTTCTATTTACTTTTCGTCGTTTAGGCTCGTTTTGTGATCAATTTAGGCAAATACGGCCAAAATAGTATGCATAGTATAATTCCGTTATCTTTTGGAGCTAATTGATCCGTCAAAAGTCGCACCAAACGAAGCGTTTGCTCAAAATAAGCGATTGACGGATCAATTTAGCTTTTGGACTAATGTTATCTAGAGTTTTTATATGTGCGCAGGTGTAAATTCGGGCGAAAAAGGACATCGAGGTTGTTCGGCACGCTTCGGGAGCATTCCGGGTGAAAACGCTCGGAGCAGGGCCCCGTGGGCCATTTCTGCTCGCCGAGCAGGCCGCCAGGCGCCTGCTCGGTGAGGAGGGGGCTGCTCGTCGCGAGCAGCCCTGCTCGGCGAGCAGCCCTGCGGGAATTGGTCAAAAAGACCAATTCCGCCCCCACGAAGCCATGATTGGCCCCACGTCTTCCTACACCAATAAGGACACGAAAATAGGTCAAAACGAGGCCCGAGCCGCGTCTATAAATAGGATTTTTCCATTGTAATTTAGATATCTTTCGTTTTTGTAAATTATTTTAGCTTTCCCCTTGTAATTCCTCTCCATCTTCTCCATCTTCCTCAACCTCCATTGAAGCTCCTTCAAAGCTTTTTCTCGAGGAATCATCAAGGTCCGTCCTTAAGATCAAGTCGCCGGCTGCAGAGTAAACATGATCCCTGAAATGGATTTTTGTATCTCCTTTTATCTTTCCATGTTTGTACTCTTTGATACAGTTGCCGAACTTGACTTATTGTATCTTGTGACAATTATCTTCGCCTTTAATAATAATTTAGCTCTTGTTTTGTTCTATGATTATTTGTCTAATCTCTGTCTTATGCTTTATTCAATTGGTTTAACTCATTCAAAAGCCCCAAAATCTAGTAGGCACATATTGCGAGCTGAATCTGACCTAGTCAGAGCCTAGGAGATTGACGACCTCTTAGTTGATTAAGCGCCAATTTACTGAGCCTTAGACCTAGTTTCGGCCTTAGGGAATCACGCGCTAGGAACCTCAGGAGGGTAAGTAGGGTTAATCGCCTTGAATACAAGTGACTTAGATTAGGTTTTTATTCAATAGACTTGATAATCTATCTTTATTATTATCGTTCATACCATGTTCCTTCGAATAGTTTCATTAATGAAAGATCAATTAGGGGTAGAGTAACTTAGTTAGGCGTAGAATAACTTAGTTAGAATTAGATAACTTAGCTAGGATTAGCATAATTCAACCTAGGAGTAGATTAATTAAAACAAACCAACTCAAAACCCCCTAAGCCTAAATAACATCCGAGATCGAGTAGCTCGGTACTTGCAGAAATAAATCCTGTGGACGATAACATGGACTTAAACCAGAAATTTATTACTTGATAACGACGGGGTACACTTATCCCTTAGTGAGTTCTCATCTAACCTTAGGTGAGGGCACATCAAGTTTTTGGCGCCGTTGCCGGGGATTTATTTCTTCTGCAATATCGAACCAAAGGACGATTTGTTAGTTTAGGCATTCATTGTGAATATCTTTGTTTATATCGTCTATACTTGTTGATATATAATTCTTTATACTTTTCTATACTTGTTCATATCTGTATACTGTTACTTATCAACCTTTGTGCTAGAACTTCACTTTTTCTCAGCATTCTCTGATCAATGAATTGGCAAGAAAAAGTCGAGTGGCAAGCTCAAAAGTTTACTATCCCATCAAGACAATACATTCATGCCCTGGAGAATGAGGCTCCCAATCCCTCCATGGCCGACTTAAATGAGAAAATGGATATCTTGATGACGAAACTGAGCCTCAACACCAATGAAAGTGTAAGTTTTGTGGGTAATCACCAAAGGTATAATTCTAACCCCAATTCTTATAGCTTTTATGGTAGTGATTGGAGGAGACCTCAACACTCAAATCTGTCCTACGGGAACCCTAACATGTTGAGGCCTCCAAATAGGTTTGTTAATGAGCACAGGGAAAACGAATTGGGAATGTTCCCTTACGAACAAGCAAGCCAAGTTCCTCCACAACCCTCTAGCTCACGAGATGAGGTGATGTCCCTTTTGAAAGGAATATCAGCCCGACTTACAATCAACGAGGAGGTTTGCAAGGACTTGAGCAACCAATTGGCTCAAATAAACCATGAGATGCAAGAGCAATCCCGAGATGCTCTCCCATGCATAAAGGAAAACATAGAAATCCCACAAAGGGAATCAGCTCAAGCCATCTCCTTGAGGAATGACAAAAAGGTAGAACCAAGTCCACTATCACATGCATCACTCGAGGGAAGTGAGGAACCGGAAGCGGTAAGCAACCCCGGTTCAAAATCTGAAATTCTAAATCATGTGATAGAGATAAAAGATCAAATCAAAACTTGTGTATCTCAACTACCTTTTCCTCAAAAATTAGAAAAGTCTAGGTTTGCTTCATGCTCAGAAGTTTTCATTCTCTTTGACCTACCAAGAGAATCCAAAAGGGAGCAAACCAAACTTTTTCATAATATGTTTAAATTCGACCTCCTGCTTTCATTAAACTTATTAGAGGCTCTTAATCCGTTTTGTAGGTACGGGTTATTTCTCAAGGAGTTCGAGTTCTTAACACGAGTAGAAGCTTACACCTAGGAAGGGACTCCATGTCGAGCTAACCGACTATAAAGTAGCGCTTCTTGGGAGGCAACCCAAGTTTGGATTAAACTTTTTCTAGGTTTGTTTTTCTTTTTAATTCAATTATATATTTCTGTTTTTAACTTTGGTTAGTAAGTTGTCTTCTCCACCCTAACTTTTTGCACATGCGCTTGATGGTTTTAGATGCAATGTTGGAATTTATTGCATATTTTAAGTGTGAGGAGGAGGGGTAGACAAACTTACAAAAATTTGTATAATTTTTAAATTTTTGTGGCGTCGTGTCTAGTTTAGTTTAGCGTTTTCGGGTTTTATTTATGTTTTTGCATGTTTAGGACCTAAAACCGTGAACCTCCTTCGAATCTAAACTTCGTTATTTGTCTTTAAGGGCTGAGAACCGAATCTAAAATTGCATGACAACTAGTTTAGATGTAGGACACAACTCTTGTATCTGTAAAAGCATGAGCTAAAGTTTGCATTTAGACCCTACTTTTGAAGAAATGCTAAAATCATTACTTAGGTAGATAACTTAAGAATCGAAGGCATGTGACATTAAAACTTGAGTTTGGGGAAAACTAGTAAACCCAAAATTGAAACCCAAAGAATTGTGAGTTGAATTTGAGCCTAAGAGCGAACATCAAAAAGCTCTTTTTCTTGACATTTTTGTGTGAATGCTTTGACTTGTGGAAGATTACAGATTTTGCACCTAATACTGTGTTGAACCTACATGCAATGGTTTGAGATGATAAACGATGAATCAGCCTCATTAGAATTAACCCTTTTCTTTACCTTATTTTTTCTTTTTCATCAACTCTAGGAAGCCCCTTTGAGCCTACATTTTTGTAGTTTATAGATTTTTCTTTCGTTTTAACCTGTTTTTGCAAATCACAACTTGGTTTGCTATTTAACCCAATTTCTTTTACAAAGCTCAATTAGAGCCTTTGTTTTCTTCTAGCGCTTTATCTTTGTTTATGGCATTTCAGTAGCAAGCCAAAAGGCTAAAAAGTGAATGAGCATCACTACCCCAAAAAGAAAAAAAAAGGGAAAAAGAAAGAGAAAAACAGAAAAAGAAAAAGAAAAGAAAAGAGACGAACAAAAGGGAAGAACTCCATTCCCCAGTTCTTAGAAAAAATAAAAAAAACGTCTTGAAGAAAACATCCCAAAAAGAAAATAATAAGGGATGAATAAAAAGCTCAGTCACTTTATATTTGCTAAAGCCATTTAAACTTTGTTTTTGTAGCGCTAGAACTAATAACCCTTGTTGTACCTTTAACCCTCTAACCACATTACAACCCCGATTAGAGGCTGTTTTTGATATCATCGGAATCATATAGCATAGTAGAGGAACGCGGATGAACGTGCAAAATCAACGTAATCCTAAGCAAGAACATAAGCCGAGAGTAAACACTTTAGCCACCAAAATTGTGTGAAATGAGTGAACTACCTATGGTGAGGTGTTTTACTTAGCAATCCCCTTAAACTCGTTTAATTGAACATGTGTCCATTTGCTTAAAACTATGACCCATGATAATTGAAATGCGGCTTTTGGATATCGTGTCTCTACTTTGTATTTCCGAATGTATGTAATTACAGATGCTCGAAATTGTGTCAAGCACCTAGTCAAACCGGGAGGTTTTCTAGCTTGCTTGTGATGGCGGGTTTAGTTTTTAGTTTACTTGCGGACAAGTAAAGTTTTAAGTGCGAGGAGGTTTGATAGGGGTCAAAAACCCCTATCTTTGGGTACGGTTTTAGGGTTATTTAGCTAATAAGCGAGCAATTCTCGCATTTAAATGCTTTTGTGTGAGTTAGTTAGAAATTGGAAACGTTCTATTTACTTTTCGTCGTTTAGGCTCGTTTTGTGATCAATTTAGGCAAATACGGCCAAAATAGCATGCATAGTATAATTCCGTTATCTTTTGGAGCTAATTGATCCATCAAAAGTCGCACCAAACGAAGCGTTTGCTCAAAATAAGCGATTGACGGATCAATTTAGCTTTTGGACTAATGTTATCTGGAGTTTTTATACGTGCGCAGGTGTAAATTCGGGCGAAAAAGGACATCGAGGTTGTTCGGCACGCTTCGGGAGCATTCCGGGTGAAAACGCTCGACGAGCAGGGCCCCGTGGGCCATTTCTGCTCGCCGAGCAGGCCCCTGGAGGCCTGCTCGCCGAGCAGGCCGCCAGGCGCCTGCTCGGCGAGCAGGGGGCTGCTCGTCGCGAGCAGCCCTGCGGGAATTGGTCAAAAAGACCAATTCCGCCCCCACGAAGCCACGATTGGCCCCACGTCTTCCTACACCAATAAGGACACGAAAATAGGTCAAAACGAGGCCCGAGCCGCGTCTATAAATAGGATTTTTCCATTGTAATTTAGATATCTTTCGTTTTTGTAAATTATTTTAGCTTTCCCCTTGTAATTCCTCTCCATCTTCTCCATCTTCCTCAACCTCCATTGAAGCTCCTTCAAAGCTTTTTCTCGAGGAATCATCAAGGTCCGTCCTTAAGATCAAGTCGCCGGCTGCAGAGTAAACAGGTTCCCTGAAAGGGATTTTTGTATCTCCTTTTATCTTTCCATGTTTGTACTCTTTGATACAGTTGCCGAACTTGACATATTGTATCTTGTGACAATTATCTTCGCCTTTAATAATAATTTAGCTCTTGTTTTGTTCTATGATTATTTGTCTAATCTCTGTCTTACGCTTTATTCAATTGGTTTAACTCATTCAAAAGCCCCAAAATCTAGTAGGCACATATTGCAAGCTGAATCTGACCTAGTCAGAGCCTAGGAGATTGACGACCTCTTAGTTGATTAAGCGCCAATTTACTGAGCCTTAGACCTAGTTTCGGCCTTAGGGAATCACGCGCTAGGAACCTCAGGAGGGTAAGTAGGGTTAATCGCCTTGAATACAAGTGACTCAGATTAGGTTTTTATTCAATAGACTTGATAATCTATCTTTATTATTATCGTTCATACCATGTTCCTTCGAATAGTTTCATTAATGAAAGATCAATTAGGGGTAGAGTAACTTAGTTAGGCGTAGAATAACTTAGTTAGAATTAGATAACTTAGCTAGGATTAGCATAATTCAACCTAGGAGTAGATTAATTAAAACAAACCAACTCAAAACCCCCTAAGCCTAGATAACATCCGAGATCGAGTAGCTCGGTACTTGCAGAAATAAATCCTGTGGACGATAACCTGGACTTAAACCAGAAATTTATTACTTGATAACGACGGGGTACACTTATCCCTCAGTGAGTTCTCATCTAACCTTAGGTGAGGGCACATCAGATATGTATGAAGAATTTTTTTTGTATGCAAACACAAATTAATACCTAAATTTAATTCTACAAATCAATTTTGAAAGGCTGAAATTGATTTTTTTTTTCTTCAGAAAAATACATCAAAAATGTCAAAATCATTTTTCTGTTTAAAAAAAAAAATCAATTTCCTGTACATCATTTTAAATCCTAACATGTCAGAATATAATAATTTTTTTTTTCAAAATTTTTCAAAAAAACCAACAAAATTTGACATTCAGATAAATTTATTTAAAAATATGGACACTTTAAATAATTCACTCAACCGTGATTATTATATTACTTTTTTTTTTTTAAAACACCTAAATTGATTATTAATTCGATAACATTTTATATAAAGAACTAAAATAATCATTTTACGCAATTCTTTTTGGTTTGATAATGAAAGTTGAAATGGCCCAAACTTGATGTTGGCTTCTTGTGGTTTAATACCGAACCAACGTTCGGATGATTGGGATAGACGAATGATTTTATATTTAGTTTAGGGTTTTATTAAGTAATTAAATACTTAGAATATCACAAATGTTTATTTTTAATCAAAGAATCAAAGAATTATATTAATGAACCTGGAATTGGGCAATAACGCAACATACTTGGTGTAACAAAACTCGGTAAAGAATTAAAGAATAGTGAACAAGTATTTAAGCGTGCCGCTTTAGTAAACGCATGAGTTGCACCATAAGCTTGTCTTCGAATCCATTTTACTGAGTAAGAGTTGTAGCCGTTTAAAATCTCCTTGCACTTGCCGATTATGTCCCCAAATTCTAAAATGATCTTACACAAAAATGATATTTTTGGTGGAACTATCACTTTAAGGTGACCTATAAAATTACATGACATGTTCTCATTGCTGAATCATAGTTCCAAAAACAATTTTATTTAATCAATAACGTGGGTGATATTCTCGCTAAATTTATGTAATTGACTCAATTCATCAATGTTAGGGGTAAAATTGCTCTTGGGTTCTAACGTTAGGGGTAAAATTGCACCATTTTAGACGTTAGGGGTAAAATTGCTCATGACCCAAAATGTTAGGGGTATTTTTGCACCTTAACCCTAGAATTTAACATTTTTTTTTATGTATGTTATGTAGTTGATTTTTGTTTTTTTTTATGGTGAGTTTGGAGTATTTGATATGGCATTTGTCGAATATACTGTGGAGAAAAAACTATGCCCAATCATATCAGAGATGCGTAGGTCAATTCTACTATTATGGAAAGTTGAAGGATAAATTTCATATATGGTGTACAACCTTTACCCTAAGTCACACTTTGGTGTACAAACTTCAATTTGTCACATTAATATATATGTATTTAGGGGTGACCTCCCACTGTGGTGTACAGCAGGTAAAAATGATCGGTCAACGCTCAGTCAACGCGCCACCTCAGCTTTGACCGGTCAAAAAGTCAAAAATTAACCTTTCAAATATATAATTACTAAAATATCATCCTTTTTCTATTTTAACATCATCCTTCATCTTCTTCCCCTATTTCTTTCTCTCCCTAAATCATCTCCCTCTTTAAATTTCTTTCTCACTCCAACTCACCCCTCTCACTCTAACCCTCTCTAAAGTGATTTGATTCTCATTTGTAGATGGATAATTACCTGTACATACAACTAACAAATTGAATTAATCAAAATCCACAGAGATCGAAACAATTCCAGACAATAAAGCAACTTGCACCAATTCATCTCCCAACAAACACTGCAATCCAAATTCGTTCATCTCTTGATTTTCTGCATCATAAGGACTTAATTCCTCAAGTAAATCGGAGTTTTGGAGCGTGGCGGTTGAAATTCCATCGGCTTCGTATCACTATCAGAAGTTACAAACTGGCTCTACGACTTTTCCGACAACACCGATAGGAACAATTCTAGAAGGGTTGACAACCCTACCGACTGGAACAATTCTTTCGACTCTGTTTCACAGCACAGGTTGGGAATCAAGCCAAGATAACTTTCATTTGATTTCTCACGACTAATTAGCAGAATCAACTGATTGAACAAGATCAGTAAAATTGAAATCATCTCCCTTCCCATGCCATTGAAGCCGGAATCGCCGCTTTCCTTGAAGGGAAGAGGAAGAAAAAGAAAAAAAATCGAGATGAGAGAGACGAGCTCTAACCGGCAGGTGTCTTTGGTGGTTATGAACTTATTTTGTTTAATATAATTTCAGATGAGTAGAGAAATTCTGAAGATGAGACAACAGAATTTGGAAGTGATGCGAGGGGTTTTGGCAATGGTGATGGTGCCAGTAGTGTTGTGTGGAGGACGCCGGAAAAGAAAGAAAGAGAGGAGAGAGAGAGTGTAAGAAAGAGAAAGGAAAAGGGAGAAAAAGAAAATTAATAAAGAAAAAAGTATTCCTTATAAGTTATAAGGGTATATAAGTAATTCATGAATATTTTTTTACTTTTTGACCGGTTAAAGTTGAGATGGTGCGTTGACCGAGCGTTGACCGATCATTTTTACCTGTTGTACACCACAGTGGGAGGTCACCCCTAAGTACGTATATATTAGTGTGACAAATTGAAGTTTGTACATCAAAGTGTGATTTAGGGTAAAGGTTGTACACCATAGATGAAATTTACCCAAAGTTGAAACATATGGATGCATATGACATTGAGAATTTGTATGTGAATTTATTTTGTGAATTTGAAAATGGTTATTGTGAACATTTATTTTTGTACAAAGTACTCATATAAGGTTTTTTAGTAGTATTTATACTGTAGTTTCTTTTCTAAATGGAATTAAAATATATTATATTTTTTATTCTTTTTCTATTATTGTTTAATATTGCAATCTATTAGTTTCAAAAATCATTTGAAGCTTGTGTAATTTTTTTTTTCCTTTTTGAAAGTTTTTAATTATTTGAATGAGTTTGATATAGGTTTCAGTCGCTTATTTCACTTGTCAGTGGATTTCAAAAGATGTAATTAGTTAAATTGACATTTTAACATTTTGAAATTGATACCATTATTTTTATGTTTCTTTTAAGTTTTTTTTTTTAAATTTCGTGAATCAGTTTGAAATGAGTTTGAATTGCAATTTTCCACAATTACATTTCATTTCACTAGATTTTTAGAAGATTAAGATTGAGTGGACCGCATTATAATTTTTTTAAATTTATACTAAAAAATTTCAAATATCGTAATTTTTTTTTGTTAATCATTGTAATGTGAGTTTCAGTTAATTTCTTCCAATTTTAATCACTTTCAATTATTTTTTTGATATTTTTAAATTGTGATAAATTGTTGTCATTTTGTGATGTAACGGTATTGATACTCATATTTTACCTTTTCTGAAATAGTTTTTTCTTCATGAAATTGATGTGAAATTGCAAAGTTTTCGGTTGAAATTCAATTTGAAATTTTTATTAAAAACTTATTAGAAGTTTCAATATATTTTTGTAAAGTAAATTTTATGCCTTTTCACATGATTTATTTCGTTTTCATCCAATTTATGATAATTTTGAAATCGTTTGAGATTGTTTTTGAAGTTATTTGTAAAATGAAGTTGATGTTACCGAGTTGTTTTCTCGTCGGAGCTCCACCTATGGGGGGGGGGGGGTGGCGCCGTTGGGTTCGACCGGGGGGACTCCGATGATAAAGTCAGTAAAGTGTATAAAAGGATAAAACAAACGCACGAAGGAATGGTGTCGGAAAGTGTGTACCTCAATAGTTTAGGGTGCAAGTCTATTTATCCTACTTAGTCGTAACCCTCGATTTGGTAACCAGAAGGTCTCCATTAATGATGGTTACTGAGTTCATTCAAGTTTGGCCGTAAAAGCTCATAAATATGCTTTTACTTGTCTTTAATGATGTCAGTTTCGATATGGAGAGACGTCGCAGACACCTGGCGGGCGTATCGATGCGTGATGACGAATCTCCCGAGATCGCGTGGTTTGGAACTTCTTCGTGATGTTTGGATGTCTAAAACGTATTGGGGAAGACAACGATCCGCCATATTTATGCCTTGCTTCATACGCCAGACGCTCTGGCGTATCTCCTATCCGCTGTCGTTTTGGCTAATTCCCCTTCTACTCCCTCTGATAAATCCGGATGTTATCAGAAGCCCCCTAAAAATGTCGATAAAGCCCTATAGGGCTTTTGGTCTTCCACGCGTGGTGTCAATAAGCGGCCTATTGATGGGCACTCTGCTCCAGAGCACATACTGGTTGCCAGGTGTCAAAAAATGGGGGTATCGAGGCGATGACGTCAGATCTTCTTCTCCTTTTAAACTTTTCTCTCTCCTTTTTCGACTTTCACTTCATTCTTTTCAGTTTTCCCAAGTTCAAGCTCCCGTTTTCTCTGGGTCTTTTCTTGGGATTATTCTTTGGTGCCTGGAATCAACCATCGGAATCCTCCATTGTCTCCTGTTTTCGGCCCCATTTCCATGTAAGTTCATCCAGTCTCCCTTTTCCTTCATCGTCTTTGTTTTTTATGAGTTCTATTTTTGAGCTTTTTGGCTCAACTTCCTCCAGTGGGAGTTCTTCCGGTGAGGAGTCTTCTACGAGTACTCAGAGCTGCGATTTCTCCAATTTGCGTAGTGCTTTTGAGAATCGCAAAGTCTGTCAACCTGGTTTTTTAAAAACCCAGGATTCCTTTGTGCCTGTTACTCATATTGCGACGCGGAAACTTCCAGAGTAGCTTCAGGGATGGAGGCTTCTTCCTTCGCTCCTTATGGGAAAAAGGAAAAAGGTCCTCGTGTTGAGGTCACCTCTTCTCGTATGAGTTTTGGGGATCTCAACGCCTTGGCGGGTCTTTATCCTTGGATGAAGGATGTAGAACTGCTGCTGGCGGACACTCATCATCGTCCCGATGCTCCCCCTAAGGGGTTTCTTTCTGTTTATAAAAGCCATATTGATTGGGGATATCCTTGATTATTTTGGGGTTACCATCTGCCAGCTACACCCGAACGGCTGGTTGGATCTGGTGATGAATGTCTATTTAGCAGAAAATCTAGGAGTGGCCTTGACCCCTAGAGTCTTTAGGTCCCTTCATACGCCCACTAAACGGAAGATTGAGGATCACATAACCTTCGCCAAGTCAAGGGGTTACTCCCCTTTTAGGGACAAGATGTCCAATGTCCATGGTTGGGGCGAGAAATTCTTCTTTATTAAGCTAGGGGAGGGCATATCTCTAGGCTTTCCCTCGTATTGGAATCATAATCCCCGACATATGACTAGGGAGACCATCTATTTGACCCTTGATAAAGAGAATATGGTGGGTCTCATGAGGAGCGTTAAGGCGAATTTCTGGTCATACGCCCAAGCCCTTGAATTTCTGACCCATGGGGTTCCGCTGGTCCACTGTGTCGGCACTCTAATCAACTACCACAAGTATTCCCAGCTTATTGAGGGTACTTATTCTTACTTAGAGAATTTGACTTTTTCTTGTTCCCTTGGTAGGGAGATGTCTGACACAGATATTGTCGTTGTAGAGAGGCGGAGAAAGATGAACGAGCTGGAGGCGAAGAAGAAAGCTGAGTATGCAGCGGTGGCGGATCGAAAAGATAGAAAACTCACTCGGGAGGATGTCACTCTCCCTGCTGATAAAAGGACAAAAACCGCTCCTACTAGTGGAGTGAAGTTGATGGCGGCTGCCGCCAAGGCTGGAAACCTAAAGTTGACTAGTTTCCACCTTCTCCTCGACAGGTAAAACCATTTCTATTTTTCTTCTTCTTATTCCTTCTTCTCCTAATTCTAACTTAATATTTCCCTTTTTAGCTGGTGAAACCGAACCTTGGCGGATACTGGGTCGCTAAGCACGGAGCTGGAGCCGCTGTGGAAAGTGAGGCCATCATGAATGACCTCGATGAGGCTTTTGGGCGGCTCTGCATCGTTCAGGAGAACCAGATGAAATATACCGGGACCAACCATGCTAAGATGGGAAAGCAGAAGCTTTTGGCGGAAATACTTCTTCACTTTCCATTTTTGGATGAAAGAGTGATCCTGATTTTGTGAATCTTCTTACTAAAAGCGTTCTTTGTTTTTATAGGCGTATACCCATATCTGCGTAATGGAGGCGGATGTTCTCCAAGGTGTCGCCGACAAGGCCACCATAAAGAAGCTTGGATTCTGAAGTTTCTATTGCTAACTGCAATGTGGCTGCGGCAGCGGCCCTTAATAAGAGCAAGGATGCCAAGATACAGGAGCTGGAAGAGAAGCTGATGGCGGCCACCAATGATCTTGAGGCTGCCAAGACTGAGCTGAAGGGTATGGATACCCTATGTGGTAGCTGTTCTTTTTATTATAGCGAGCGGATCATGGCCGTCGTCAATATTAATCACCCAGAGATAGGTTTCGTTGACCCCGAGCTGCGCGTCCCTAGTGCCAAAGAGGCCAGAAAATATGACAAGATGGAGAATGCTCGCGACTTCATCTTTGGGTAGATCATGACAAAGATTAAGAAGAATGATGGGGAAGATGTGAAGCCTTTTATTGATCTGGAGGATGCCTTCGGTTCCTCAGGAAAGTTATCGAGAAAGCGAATGATGTTCCTAAAAAGGAGTCATCTTCTATCAAAGCTGGGAACGTGGATGCCGTAGTGTAGCTTCTCTTTTCCTTCACTCTCTTATAAACCAACACCTTCACTTCCTTTAATTTTCCACTTCCATCTCCTACAAATTGGAACAACACCTTCACTTCCTTCAATTTTTAATTTTTAATTTTTAATTTCTTTTCTTTTCCTTCCTTTTATCACATCACCACTTCTCACCAATTTCAATTTTCCACTTCCATTTATTTCTTTCAAATTCGAATAGCCCCACCGCCAACAGGACCACCAGAGATCCCTTAGAAGCAGAAACGAGCTCCTATAGGCAGTGGATGAGGCACGAGGTACCCTCCTCCGAAAAGGGCAGTAAGCACAATTTTCTTCTCCATTTATTTGTTTCCTATTGTTTACTGCCCTTCGCCCTTAATTTTGTGAATTCCGCACCGAGACAGTGCGGGGAGAAAGTGGGGGAGGGTTTTTTGATATAGAAGTACGTTTGTTTTGTTTTTGTCCGATTTTTGTGGAAATACATCAATTTATGGTCTTATTTTATGCTTGTTCTTTCTGGAATTGCTGTCTATTTTTCCATGAGTCTGAAATAGTGTGGGGGTGTCCACCCTTTGTTTTGTCCCTAGAAATAGCAATGCTAGCTCTCAGTTTTGCACTCGATTGAAACTAGATTGCCAACTTAGTACTGAAACTCGTAAGTCTTGTTTTGAGTAAAGCTGTCGATTTCAAAAGGTCATGGTTGCACAATTGTCTTGAGCATGCATATGAACCACTTGACTAATTTTCCATTACATGACAGACGTTTTGAATGAAACAACACCAATTTTACCATAATTTTTGGAAAGATTTTGAGCCTAAATGCAAGAAAAAAACATTACACTTTGTTCTATATTTTTCTGAGTGTTGTCCAATTCTAGTTTGAAATTCTAGAACTTGCCATGTTATACATTTCGAGACCATATTGATGTATTCGAGCATTAAAAATGATAAGGGCAGTAGGTTTTTTTTTCTGTCAGCCATTTCAAATAAACTTTGAATCCTTAGTCTTGCCCAAGCCGAACAAGAAAATAACAGTACCAGCCATTAGTTAGCCTCTTTTGAGTCTTTTCCTCGTTCTTGACATACCCCTATTCAAGTCCCTTGGCTAGGGACATGCTAGCCATCAGAGTCTGTACATTCTTTCATTTATCATAGTGTTTAGTTGCTGCCTTGAGCAATCTCTTCAAATTGACCACAAGTTCATCAAAGTATGAGGATTTAGCATAAGTCCTTTAGTTATATGTGGTTGTGCTTCCAAAGGCGTCTCAATGGATATTAGATTACAAAACAGTAACTCTTCTGTGTTAGTAGCAATTTTAGTGTAAAGAAAAAAATAATGAAAAAAAAAGAAAAGAAAAAAAAGAAGAAAAGACAAAAAAAGGAAAAAAAAGGAAAAAGAAGTAGAAAATAAAGGAAGTTTTTCTGCTCAATGTTACACGAGCTTTGTAAATAAGTCTGTTTGATTTTCATTTTGGACATTTCCACTTTCATCAATCATCCTTCTCTCTCCTTTCCTTTCCGGACCTTACCCCCAGTCAATGTTACACCTTGTTTTAAGCCCCTTTGATTTATTGACTTGAGTTCATACTAAGTGGTGGAGATTTGATATGTTGGCAAGCTTATGGTAATTTCATTCTAGGTTGTGAATTGAGCGATTTCTTGAAAAAATTAATCATAGTCTAAACATTTGAGTGCAATGAGTGATTTCCGTGGTGGTGCTGTTGATTTTAATTCACACCTTATGTACATGGTCAAAAGCTTGTTTGCTGAGATTTTTCAAGTGGTTACATTGTATGTTCAAATATGAATAATGTCTTGGCTTTGAGAGTTGATGGCTGATAATCTTCACATTATGGGGGGGGATTAGGAAAGGTTGGTTAACACGAAATCATAAGAGTAAAGAGTTGTTGACATGATCTAATATGCTTGGGACAAGCATTGGATAAGTGTGGGGTGTTTTGCTAAGTGTCAAATTCAACGTTCAAATATCCACTTTAGTGCTAGGTTATTTAATTAATTTAGTATTATTTGGGTGTTATTGCTTGTTTTGGTATAATTTATCTCCACAGGACTCAAATGAGTAAAAGGAGCAAAATTGGACTTAACTTGAAGAAGCTTTGGACTAGAAACGAATTTGGAGCTGAAATGAAAATGGAGGTAGTCTTGCCAAGACGAGCTGGATCAAAGGAGCTGAAATGAAGACGGAGTTAGTCTTGCCCAAGACTAAGTCATCTGAACTGCTGATGTTTTAATTGATAAGGACTCTTTCCTACTCAAATAAGAAGGCAGAAAATAAGGGATATGAGAAGATTAGAGAAGATTTCTGATTATGATAAATATTCTTTTGTTATCTAATTTTTAGGGATAACTTTTCTACAAAACATTAGATTTTAGATTGGATTATCTCTTCTCTTCTTCTCTCTTCTTTCTTAGACTTTTTACGTACATTTTCCAGAGATCGTTCTTCATACTGAAAACGACAAACACTCATTTTGTTCTTAATGGCTATTCATAGCTAAATCCTTTATTTCGGTTAAGGGATAATTCAAGGGCAGGAATCTTCAAGTATTGTGAGATTGTTTTTCTTCTAGTATTTTCTCTTTATTCATATCATTTGCTTATTCACTGTGTTTAGAGATTTTATCTCAATTGTTAATTTGCTTTTGAATGATAACGACCGATTGTTCATTTGATAAAATGGCATACAACTATCCGATTAAACTAGATAATGAACGAGTCATTATTTAGTTAAATCCGAGTAAGTAATAATTGATGCTATAAAGTTGAACTTTAGATTGTATTTGGGGATAATCAGATTGACAACAGAGAACTCTCCATGTGACATTAATACATCTATTTTTGACCTTATCACATCAAGTGAATGAGTAATTAAGTTTCTGAATCGATATCGCTGAGAATCAGTTGGCTTAGATTAGGTTCTTCTAATTCATAACGCTGTTAACATGTTGAATCTTAGCCGCTGAGGTAAGGTTATTTGTTAATTAGGAGTTAACTACAGTCTGACTTAGTTAATTCATTATTTAGGAAGAATATACCAAACTAGTCTGATATGCAATTTAGAAGAAACATCATTTCTGTCAATGATCAAGACTAACTGAATTCCTTGCTTGAGAATCCCTTAGCTGAAATTCTAATTAATCATTATATTCAATTCCAACTCAACTTCATTACTTTTGTTAATTTAGCAATCATCTATTCCATTCCCCCTTTTTACTTTTTATTCATTTGCTTGGTTATATTTACAAATTAGATCAGTATTAGTCATTTGGGTACGACCTTTACTTACCCTTGTGCAAGCCTAAGGGCTGTGAAGTTATATTTATTTTTGGTGGATTCGACAACCATCAGGGGCTGATATCCCGGTCCGTCGGCAATGACGTTGATAACGCCCTTCGCCTTCTTCATCAGATCATTCTTTTGTTTGTCACCATTTTGCTTTTTGTCATCTTGGACGAATCTGTCTAGCTTCCCTTTTTCGATTAGCCTTTCGATTTCTTTAGCTAGCTCCCAACATCCGTCCGTATCATGATCGTTCCTTCTATGGTATCTGCAATAATTTTTGGGATTCTTTCCAACATTGGTATATCCCCCCCCCCCCTTTTGGTTCGGGATATGAAATGTGCCGCTTATATTGGCTGTTCTCCAACCACATCAATACCTCACTTTTGGAGGCATTCAACGGCGTGTATGCTGGTCTGTTCCTTGAATTCCTCCGTATACCCCTAATGGATGGTTCAGAAGCTCGCTCTTTATCTTTATCTTTATCTTTCCGCCTGGATTCATTTTTTCCACGTTTAGGAGGGGAGATAGATTCCCTTCGAATGTCGTCGATCTCCATGAAATCTTTGCATCTCTCCATTAGCTCTGCAATGCTTCTAGGTTTGTGCCTCACCAACTTCTCTTGTAAGCTTTTGCATGTGGTATTTTTTTTATCACTGCCTCAACAGTCGTAGGAACATCTACATCAAGTACCTGGATACATAGTTTATTGAATTTGTTGATGTAATCTCTGAGGGGTTCATCCTCCTTCTGCTTTAACTCAAAAAGCTTACGAGATGTGGCAACTGGGGGAATACTGCCTGCAAATTTGGAACAAAATTCCATTCTCAATTGATCCCAACTGTGTGTCGATTTTGGCGGAAGGGACTGAAACCAATCATACATCGGCCCTTTTAGCGTAGTCAAGAACATTCGGCATAAGATTGCTTCACTTGCACCATTGATTGCAAGAAATTCCTTGTACTTTCTTGCATGGGCTTCTAGGTTGTCCTCTCTTGTGTAACCGGGAATATTTGGGATTTTGAATTGCCTATCCAGTGGCGCCTCCTGTATTTTCCTTGAAAATGGCGATTCCCTATTAGCATACGGATTGTGCCTTGCGTTTTCTTCGTTCTGTCTTTGGAAGGCTGCTTGAATTTCCCTGTTAATGTAATCATGATCTATCATCTGACGTCTCCTACTCTCGGATCTGCTCCGCTGAGATGAGGAGGAGCTTGAAGATGATGAAGGATCTGACGGTGATCGTCCGCCATCCCTACCATGTCCCCTAGGCGAAGGTAGTGCGCCTCCTCCTCCTCCTTGCCCTCTAGGCGGGGGTGGCGTCCTTCGGTGATGTGACCGGGGGCGCCTTCTACTGTGGGAACGAGATTGGGATCATCTATGACCTCGAGACCGGGTTCATTTCCTACGTCTAGGACCAGCATGTCCATCTTGTTGGTGGCCACGATCCGCTACTTTATTAATCCGTCCCTGCCCGACCGTTACCCCTGGAGGTAGTGGGGGCAACTGTTGTCCACCAATTGTGATCCCTAGGTTCGCCGCATTTTGGGGTGGTACTTGATTGTTCCTTTGACTCCCCTCTGGCGGATCTGCGAACAATCTTCTATTCAGTGGTGGTAAGGCACTTCCCAATTCTGCATTTGTAACGATCGCGTCAACGGGGTCCGGGAGGAGGAACATCGAATCGTTCCTTGCGCCAGGTCTGATAATGGCATTTTGCCAACTCGATATCATTGATCTTGGTGGGGGACGGTGTACTGGAGGTATGACTCCTGTTGTAGGTCCTCCTACATGTGGGTTAGCAAAATATGATTTTAATCGATCCGCGGCTACTGTACCGAGAGTGTGCTCCACCAGTTCCGTGACGATATTCGTATAGGTTTCTAGTGACATTTCCCTAGCATCCTGGACATAGGGAGGTTGATTCTCTCTTTGATTGGCCGAGTTTACCAGAGCATTGCCTATTGACACTAGAGGTGTAGTTATCCCAGACGAAGGGTTTTTCCCTTCATTTGTCATCTTGTGTTCAGAGCCTCCACGTTCACCGCACCAATTGATGTTACCGAGTTGTTTTTCTCATCCGAGCTCCACCTGTGGGGGGGGGCATTGGGTTCGGCCGGGGGGACTCCGATGATAAAGTCAGCAAAGTGTATAAAAGGATAAAACAAAAGCATGAAGGAATGGTGTCAGAAAGTGTGTACCTCAATAGCTTGGGGTGCAAGTCTATTTATACTACATAGTCGTAACCCTCGATTTGGTAACAAGAAGGTCTATATTAATATGTCATTAATGATGGTTACGGAGTTCATTCAAGTTCGGTCGTAAAAGCTCATAAATGTGCATTGACTCGATTTTAATGATGTCAGTTTCAATGTGGAGAGACGGCGCAGACACCTAGCGGGCGTATCGATGCGTGATGGCGAATTTCCTGAGATCGCGTGGTTTGGAGCTTCTTCGTGATGTCTGGCTGTCTAAAGCGTATTGCGGAAGACAACGATCCGCCATATTTATGCCTTGCTTCATACGCCAGGCGCTCTGGCGTATCTCCTATCCACTGGCGTTTTGGCTAATTCCCCTTTTACTCCCTCTGATAAATCCGGATGTTATCAGAAGTAATCTTATTCTTTATGATTCCAAAGTATTTATGATGCTGTAGTTGATGAATTCGTTTTTTCCAATCTAGATAACCTCTGTGATGTATGAGAATTGTAATTTCTTTTTTTTTTTTGTTGTCTTTCTCTGTTCTAGCTTTTTAAGTCTCGTTTGTTTGTTGAAAAATATAGGATAAGAGATTTTTTTTATTGAAAAATAGAATATTTTTCGATGTTTGACTACAACACTGGAAAACAAGAAAAAGTGGTGGGTGACTGATGTTTTACAAAAAAAAAATAGTCATCAACGGCTTCTTCTTGTTTTTTGATATTGTAGCAAAACACCGAAAAATATTCTTTTTTACAATATAAAATATTCTTTTATCCAATATTTTTTTAAACATAATATTTTCCGAAAAATAAACATAATCTTAAGTAATTACTTTTTCCTATAATACTAAGGGGCAATTTCAATCCACATAAACAAAGTACATATTTTGTGATAGAAATTAGCAAGTTATTATAAAAAGATGGCAAGACAAGTGCTTTTTGGCTGAATAGAGTCCAAGATGCCTGTGAATTATCTATTTTTAATATTTTGTCATGAATTACTCCTATTTATGCCCATGCTTTCTCGTGATTTTCTATATCTTTTATAATCTTACTATTTATTTAATTACTTTTAGCATCTTTAACTATAAACAAAACTTGGGTTCGCTTGGGGTCTATATAAACTGTCTCGTGAAGTACCAACAACAATATTTTATTTCTAAAAACTAGAAAACTCTTTCACCACAATTTAATTTGACATATTGCATTCCAGAAAAAACAAAATAAAGACACTTATTTAATTTGTTATCAATTATAATACATATTAATATTATAATCACATTATTTGCATTTGAAATAGCATTTTTTTTTTTGTCATTTGAAAAAGGAGATTCTTACTGTTTCTCTAAATTCATATAATATATATAAAACTTCTAAGCAAATTAGATATATAAAAATTCAAATGTTGATAAAATGTGGCATGCATTCTTCTTAACTACAACTTATTAGTAATTGTATTCTTAGTCCTTGTTTATAATCCACTTAAATATTTAAATTAAAATATTAAATATTTATTTAATTTAAGTGTGTTTGATAAGTGTTATTTCTCCACCACCTAAATTAGTAAATTAAATTAAAAATCACTTATGTTAATTGCTCTTAACTACTAATATTATAAATAAATTTGTACATCGAGAATAAAAAATACTTCTTACTCTCAATATATATTGAGAGGTATTTTACCCCTTACCAATTTTGTAAAAGAAAATAATAGAAGAAAATTCTAGTAATTTGAAGAATTAATATATCTGGGTGGGTAGGGAGAATAGGGTCCACATGTATGTATGGATATTGGGATATAAATAAGTTAGTTAGTAGTGGTCTTAATAAGTTAAATTGTAAGATGGCGCCAAATGGTGAGGCTTTAAGCAGTGTTGTAGAAAAAAAGCCGAAGCGACTGGAAGGTCTGCAAAGAACGATATCAGATATATCGTTTGAACTAAACAAAGAAAGAGAGGCGGTGGAGGTGGAAGATGCAAAGTGTGAGTGCTGCAACATGTGTGAAGAGTGCACTCGAGACTACATTAAAAGAGTGCGTGATAAGTTCGTTGGGAAATTTATATGCGGATTATGTGCAGAAGCAGTTCAACAAGAGATGGATAAAAATGGAGGAAAAAGAGAACAAGGTTTGAAAGAACATATGAATGCATGTGTGAAGTTTAATAGGTATTTTAGGGTAAATCCAATATTATGCCAAGCTGAAGCAATGAGAGATATGTTGAAGAAGAGCTCTAATAGTAATTTCAGAGGCCCTAGAGATAGACCTCAAACCAAAGGCCTAGCTAGGAGCTCCAGTTGTATTCCGGCCATAAAACACATTTCTTAAATTACTAGTACTTCTTTTTTCTTTCTTTATACTATTATTTTACTACTTGTTTGTTTTGCTGTTCCTCTTATTAATAACTCTTCAACAAATTCTATATATTTCCTGGGTACGGATCCTCTAGAGTTGAAAAGCCCCTAGAGTTGGTGGAGTTGTAATCTCAACCATTAATTGCAACATTAATGGATGGGATTTAACTGATAAATTTTAATAGTTAATTAGTCATTTATTGATCAATCAAATCTCATCCATCCATTTTGTAATTAATGGTTGAGATGCATATAACTCCACCAACTCTAGAGGATTTCAACTTTAGAGGATCTCTAGCCATATTTCCTCTAACTATTGCTTCTTTTTTGTTCTCCTACTTCATTCTTTTTCGCTCTATTTAGACAAAACACCAACTGCTTCTATATTCATTTATCAACTAACTACAATAGTTTGATCTCTCATTCAATTGTATATTAATTTGAATAGTTTTAATAGAATTTACATAATAGAAACTCTTTTCAATTACATAACTCATTCAAAGTATAAATTACAAGATATCATGTTATTAACAACGTAGATATTGCTAACAATAATATTAATAATAATTGTTATTATTATATGACTAATAACTATAATACGGCCCCTCAAGTAAAAAATTGTTGAATGCTTACCTTGTCACGAAAACCAAGAAATCCAGATTTAGACAATGGTTTGGTGAGAACATAAGTGGTTTGATCGATCAGCAAAATATGTATCAAATCTGAAATTCTTCCTTTGCAACTTTGTCCCGAACAAAGCGAAAATCAATTTTCAAATGTTTTGAGGGATTATAAAAAATCAGGTTGACAGTTAAATACGTGGATCATAAGTTATCACACTTATAATTGGGGATTGAGCTAAGTAGTATCTTTTCCAAAAATGAAAATCATACACACTCACAAAATTCTGAGGTTACGTGAAAGTTTAAATTACATTTAAACCATGGCCACGACTTTCAAAAGAGGCTGAAAAAGATATTGAAGAATGCATAAAAAAAACTGTTATATTTTCACTGAATACTTCAAATGCCCAAATTCGAATACAAAAATAACAGTCCAAACAAACAAAATTTAGAACATCAAATGAAAGAATTAAGAACACAATCAATGGAAATTAAGAAAGGGTCTTATTCCATCTAGAATAAATTCCCCTGGTATCTATTCCACTTCGAGCTCCGGGACCATCGATCCATTAATTAAAAAACGAACAATAATTAATTATTGGATAAATTTCAAAAACAACCCCTGTGGTTTCATGTATTTCACAAAAAATCTCTGTCGTTTGTTTTTACCAAAAAAGGACCGTGTTATACGCCGTTACCCGAAAAACGAAAAATGGTTTAACACTGTTAAATTTGCTGACGTGGCAAAGGGTAAAACCAGGAAAAATTATTTATTATTTATTTTTTTTATTCCCTTCTTCTTCTTCTTCTTCTTCTTCTTCTTCTTCTTCTTCTTCTTCTTCTTCTTCTTCTTCTTCTTCTTCTTCTTCTTCTTCTTTCCCTCTTCTTCTTCTTTCCCTCTTCTTTTTTTAAAAAATTTTTTGATTCTAGGGCCTCATTTGTTTGGAGAAAAATATTCTTCCAATTTTCCAGTGTTTGTTTGGGCAGGAAAATAAGTCAAAGGAAAATAAGTAGTAAGTCAATGGAAAATGAAGGAAGAAATAGTGGAAAGTGTTTTACCCTTTCAAAAGGGTAAAACATTTTCCAAAAAACACACGCGTTTAGATAAAATGAGGAAAACGTTAAAAAATGTAAAAATACAAAAAATATGAAACACGAAAAAACATGAACAATGTGAAAACGTTACAAAAGACGAGAATATAAAAAAAAAACTCGTAAAAAACATGAAAATGTGTCAATGGAAAATGAAGGAAGAAATAGTGGAAAGTGTTTTACCCTTTCAAAAGGGTAAAACATTTTCCCAAAAACACACGCGTTTAGATAAAATGAGGAAAACGTTAAAAAATGTAAAAATACAAAAAATATGAAACACGAAAAAACATGAACAATGTGAAAACGTTACAAAAGACGAGAATATAAAAAAAAAACCCGTAAAAAACATGAAAATGTGTACAAACACGAAAAACACAAAAACGCAAAAAAGACAAACACTTGAAATCACAAAACATGAACAACGCGAAAAAGTTACAAAACACGAAATATACAAAAACGTGAAAAATACAAAAAAAAACATGAAAACTAAAAAAAATACGAAAAACACCAAAACACGAAAAATACTAAAACGCAAAAAAGCAAACACTTGAAAAATCACAAAACATGAAAAATGCGAAAAAGTGATAAAACACGAAAAATACAAAAATATAAAAAATACAAAAAACACAAAAACGTAAAAAAATACGAAAAACGCGAAAAATGCTAAAACACAAAAACGTGACAATACGTGAAAAACGCAATAAACATGAAAAGGCGAAAAATACAAACAAAACACACAAACGTAAAACACACAAAAACATGGAAAATATAAAAAAAAACATAAAAAAACGTGAATAAGACAAAAATGTAACAAAATGCGAAAATAAAAAAACGCGAAAAAAAGAAAACGTGAAAACACGAAAAAATGAAGACAAATGCAAAAAAACACAATAACGTTAATAACACAAGAAAACGTACAAAAAATATGAAAATGTGAAAAAACGTTTTTTTTTTGTGTTTTTAACATTAATTTTTTTTCACATTTTTGTATTTTTCCACTTTTTTTCCATGTTTTCATTTTTTTAATATATTTTTTACTTTTAGTGATTTTCGCATTTTTTAAATTTTTGTGTTTTTAACAAATTTTCACGTCTTCTTGTGTGTGTTTTCATGTTTTCGTGTTTTACACATCTTTTCACATTTTTTTCAGGTTTTTTTGTTTTCCACATCTTTTCACGTTTTTTTAACGTTTTCGTGTTTTCCACATTTCTATTCCATTTTTTTTTGTTATTTTATTCCTTTGGTGCTTAATTTGTGCTTAATATATGTGGATCTCTTTTTGGTGTTTTATATATACAATTGAAAATAAAAAAATACAAAAAATCTATATTTAGTGGTTGGAAAATATTTTCCAGTGTTGTAACCAAACAACGGAAAATATTTTCCAGTGTTGTTGCCAAACACAGAAAAATATTTTATTTTCCTGCATAATATTTTCCCTGCATAAAATTTTTCAGAACACAATATTTTCCCCCAAACAAACGGGACCTAGAATGCTGAAAATTTCCAGAATTTCTGAAAATCTGAAAATTTCTAGAATTTCTGAAAATCTGGAAATTTCTAGAATTTCTGGAATCCGAATTTTTAAAAAAAAATAGAAGAAGAAGAAGAAGAAGAAGAAGAAGAAGAAAAAGAATGCACAGGAAGAGAGACGAAGAAGAAGAAGAAGAAAAAATGTCAAGAAGAAGAAGAAGAAGAAGAAAAAGTCAAGAAGAAGAAGAAGAAGAAGAGAGGGAATAAAAAATAAAAAATAAATAATTTTTTTTTCGTTTTACCCTTTGCCACGTCAGCCAATTTAACGATGTTAAGCTATATTCCGTTTTTCGGGGTAACGACATATAACACGATCCTTTTTTTGGTAAAAACAAACCACATGGGTTTTTTTGTGAAATACATGAAACCACAAGGGTTGTTTTTGAAATTTACTCTTAATTATATGCAAGGCAAATATTCTTTAAAAAATGAAAAATTAAGGATAATAGTTTTCCAATATTTTGATTATCCCAAATCATAAGCTTGGATGTATATCAACTTCTTTATAATCAGTCCCCTTGAACAAACCCAATACCTTGACTTAATTGTATCCCATAAAAGATGATCATTAGTTGCTTAAATGGCCATATTAACAAATAAGGGGGAAAAACCAAGTTTGAGACAGATCTAGAAGAGACCCCATGTGTATTGAAAAGGATAACAAACCGATTAAAATGACCTCATATGAGAATCCCACTGAAAGTAGATCCAGTTAAAATCCAACATAGAAAATGTCTATTATAAAAACAGGGTATACATGTTAGAAAAATGAAGTTGGCAAAAATGAAACCGAGCAAAATAGTTCTCCAAGGGGATGATAGCTAGGAAGATAATGGTCTTAAATTTAGACCGAAAGAAATGCACATAGGAGATCACTATCGGTGAATCGTCATTCAAAACATGGAATCTTGTATTCTTTGGATGCTAGATCGAGCATAAAATCAACATGGCCCGATAACTGCATTTAAACCATAGATAAGCAATTAGATCGACTGCTGGAAATCCAAACATATATAAGAAATTAGAGTTACACAATCAAAATTCATAAATAAAGAATTACCCATATATGATACAACCAATCAAAATTCATAACTGAATTTCAAGAAACTAAAACTAAATCATATCTCGAATTGCCCTAAACTGTACAATAGAAATGGAGAGTTGAAAACGAAGAAATACCATTCTAGTCGAACCATCGGTCAAACGCTCATGAACTAATCTTCTCCCATCCACCATTATCGTTCTCGTCACCCAGAAATGAAAATGCACAAACCGATCCAAACTTCAAAGCAACTGAAACAATTTTCTCCAAATAGAATATTCTGATCCAGGTAGAGAGCAGTTGAGAGAGATGGATTAATAGGGATAAGCAGTTGAGTGATGATTGAGATTGAAGAAGTGGGAGAAGTTTGAACCAAGAAGTATAAAACTGTTCGAAAGTGAACCGTGTTAAAAGAACCTGAAATGTGAGAATGTGAGCATTTAAAAAATTGACACGTCAACAAAGAAGGTCTTAAAATATGACACATCAGCAATATTTTCTACAGATTTAGTATATATAGATAGATTTCTTCTTTTCGAGAAATTTGTTGGCTTATTCGTTTTTTTTTGGAATTTTAAGGATTTAGTTTATATTTACTACTTTTGAGTTAGATGTCAAGCAGATGTTTTTGGCAAAAATAAAATAAAAATATATTAAGAATTTTAGTCGTAATTTCAATTTTTGGAATTTCCAAAGAATGGAAAATAGAAAAAAAGAATGAAGGGAGCAAAAAAAAAAAAACAAAATCTATGGATTAGATGGATTGACCCCATTTATGACCTAACTTATAAATAGGTCACCTCAATCTATTTATTCTATGGGTTAAATGGATCGTTAAATGAGTTATGACTCATTTTGACACCTCTATCTTAAACCAGGTTCTTATCACAAATTTTGGTTAGTATTCTTAGGGGTGCCTTTATAAATGTAGTTTAGCAAATTGAGAAGCACGTTCTTTTATTTCTTTTCTAAAGATTTTGAATCTTTAATAGTATATTAATTACTTTTAAGATACAAGAGAGTAATCTAAATATGTAATAATATATTTTGTATCAAGGAAGAATGACCAAATTCATTTGGTTATCATGGCTGCTTTGATCTCCATCCTAGAATTTTAATCAGTCTAGATCTAATGGTGAATGATCAAATTCATCTGGTCATCAGGATTCATAAGCCATATCGATGGTACCGAGGCTCCTATGGTGATGCCCACCAGAGCTGATAATCCGACCAATGGAGATTGGGAACAACTACACCAACAAGTTCTAAGTTGGATTATCTCATCTTGTTCTATTGAACTTATGCCTCAAAATTTTGGAGTACAGAATACTAACGAGGCATATCAAAAGCTAGTAAAGCTTATTCATTCGGCTCGAGGTCCCAAATTCGAAAGCTGAAATATCACCTTCATATCCTGAAACAGAAGAATGACAATATCTCGCCCTATCTTCAAAGTGCTAAATGAATTAGCAATCAATTGGCTTATTTAAAGCAACATGTATTTGATGATGATCTTGTCGAAGCTATTCTTGATGGTTTGGGTCATGTGTACAGACTAGTTATTCATGCACTTGAAGCATGTTTTAAAAGCTATCTTCTATGATGACTTAATTAGGCTATTGCTAAGTGAGGAAAGACAATTAAGCAGAAAAAAATGTTCAATCCTCATTCACTCCATCAGCAAACTACTCATCTAGAAATAATTATCGAGGTCCTGGTAGGTTGTACTGATTATCATAACAGCAATTCCAACTGAACAACCAGTAGTGTCTCCGCCCCTCTAGACACAACTACCATCACTTGTCACAACTAAAACAGTAAATAATCTACAATCTATGTGTTTTCTAACCCAATTTCAATAGAATTTTTTGCTGATTGTTTTGTTTTGAAGACAAAGTAAGTGATCCATTAAGGGATGAATGAAAATGGACTTTACACCATATCAGTATTATCTTATTGGATTCAAGCTTATCACATTTCTCTTCCTTTGTGGCATGCCCGTTTAGGACATGTGAATGTTCCTGTTGTTAAAAGAACTCTTGCTATGAATAAAATTCAGTTTGATGGTGATAATAAAAATTCAGTATTATTTGACTCTTGTTATATTAGCAAATCTCACTAGTGGAAAAAGGCCATTTGCATCGGTCATTTAGGGCCATTTGCATCGGCCGCATCACGATGCAAAATCCCTCGATGCAAATGCAATTGCCTCGGCCGTTGGCCGATGCAAATGAGGTGATCATTTGCGTCGGCCCCTTCAAGAAACCGACGCAAATGGGCACCTCTTTTGCATCGGCCCTTTGTAAGGGGCCGATGCAAATGATATGTTAGCCACGTCAAATGTTACAATCGCTTGCATCGGCCCCTTACAACGGTCAATGAAAATGGTTCTTTATTTGCATCGGTCCTTTCAAGGGTCGATGCAAATGATTATATTATTTGCATCATCCATATTTAAGGGCTGATGCAAATGATTGTATTATTTGCATCGGCCATATTTAAGGGCCGATGCAAATAATGAATTAATTAATTTCAATATCCTGCATTTTAGTATCCTATTTGAAGAAAAAATATACTAGATCAATATTGCATCATTTCAGTACCCTGTAACAAATTCTGATTAGTGAAGGTAGGGGAAAAGGTAATTTTGCATTTGCATCGGCTCCTAAAAAAAGCTGATGTAAATGATAACTTTATATGTGTCGGTCCTATAAAGAGGGCTGGCGCAAATACATGGATGGTTTTTTCCATCGACCCTTAAGAAAGGGCCGATGCAAATAACTTAAGTATTTTCATCAGCCTCTGTTAAGAGGCTGATGCAAAAAGATAAATGGGCTTTTTCATCAGCCCTTGAGAAGGGGCCGATGCAAATAACTTAAGTATTTGTATCAGCCTCTATTAAGAGGCCAATACAAAAAGATAAATGGGCTTTTGTATCGGCCTTTAAGAAGTGGCCGATGCAAATAACAAATGTATTTGCGTCGGTACCTACTAAGGGATCGACACAAATATTGTATCCTAATGACAATTGCATCAGCCCTTAGTAAAGGACCAATGCAAATTCGTTATTTGCATCATATGTTAAAAAGGACCGATGCAAATACAGCGATGCAAATGAACGTTTTTCTACTAGTGTGTTAGTATTATGTATGCAGTGTTTCATGGTCAAATATATTAATACATGATGCTATGTTAACTTACATAGATTGCGTGTATCAGGTACTGATTTGATTTGTCAATATATGTTTTCAGTTAGTGACTAACTAGATGGACTAATTTTTGTGGATTTATTTAGGTGATTTAGTCTTTGAGAGTGAAATTATGAAGATATTATTATGGTCGAAGGTTCTGCAAAGTAGCTATCTTGCATTTTCTGATGGCTTTTGTTTAATCCATACTTGAAAGAATCCGGTGAGGAATGAAATAATTAGGACGAGAATCGACTAAGGTGGTTTGGCTATGCAAGACGTAGAGTGCTTGATAGGATGCAGTGGAGGGAGAGAATCTATGTCGCTGATACGACCCTGAATTATTTTGGGATTAAGGCTTTATTGTTGTTGTTGTTTTATAATTTTTTTATCAGGTCCATCACTTTTAAACTTGCCCTGGTTTTCATGATATGAGGTTTCCTGTAACTTTTTATAGTTATAGTTTCATCTTATACTAAAAACCAATTAACAAAAAAAATTTAAAATTCAATATAAGGATTAAAAATCCATTGAATATGTTCCTCCCCTTTCCTATTTAATAATTTAAAACATTAAATAAAATAAAATCAGCTCTAGCTAAAAGATCTGAACCCTTATTGCAATACCGTAACAAAAAGCTATTAGCAGATCACTCATTTTGCTTCTCTTGCATGCAAAAAGCTTAACTGTCAAATTTATATAAATCTGCATTTTTTTCATTTTGTGCAGATCATTTTGGTTAGAGAGTATTTGAAGGATGTTATTATTGGCAAGAAGCTGTTCGAGGTGGTTGCAAGGTGTGGTTAAAGATCTTCTTAATAAATTTCTTCCTTAATATTGAGAAGAAATTTAAACATCTTCTTAATATTGTGAATCATAGGAACACGAACGTGAGCTCTATGTTGGCTGCTCTTGAAGGACATGAAAAAGTCAATGTGATGAACTGAAAAAGGATGTTAATATTTCTCTGAAAAATATATATTCATCGATTATGGTTCAAACAATAAGGTAGTATGATATGTATGTTTGTGGAATATATCAGACGGTTATAGCTATACATCATCCCATGATCATTTTAGAATGCTAAGAATTATTTCATGAAAAATTTAAGATGAATTAGTTGTTGAATTAGCTTAAGCTTTAAGCTATAATAAAATCAAACTTTGTATGACTTTCCTATAAATAACTATGATTTTTTTTTTCAATCCAAATTTTGAAGTAAAATATCATCAAAAAAGAGTTACAAATGAGAATTAAATGAGCTCTAATTCTATTATATCTATTATAATACTATGCATTTAGATTGTCTTAGCATGATCAATTTATGTGCATGATCAAATTATGTGGTTGTTTCTAGAGTTAAAACCAAAGTGATTGAAAATTCTTACTTTTTCTAAAAAACACATAATATATTGCTTTTAAATTGTTTTCTATCTTAACCAAATTATCAGAAAATCTATAATCAATCAAAATGTATATAATTTTATTAAAAGAATATATGAAGAAATTTTAATATATAACACGATTAATTGAAAAAAAAATATAGAAAACAAGCTCGTGCATTGCACGGGTCTCAAACTAGTAATTTACTAAAAAGGTTAACCAATAGGAACCTCAACTCACCTCAGAAATCTCTTGCTGAAAATCCTTGGGGTCTCCCCATCGAACGTACATCCAACAGAGACACAAATACCCAAAATCTCCTTCATAGAGCCACTAAGATCTGTAGCCATCGGTCACAGCATCATCACCTTTGCGATCTCAATAACGTCATCAAGTGAAATGTGTTGAAACACCTTTCCACAAGATTTTGATTTGACAAAATCATTTAAGTTTAATCCATGATTAAGAGACAATTAAATTTAAGTGCTTTGATTTAATTGTACTAATCCGTTTGTTCAATATTGAGTATAAACATAAATGCAAAAGGAAATAAAAATTAAGACAGAACAAAGTCAGCATGAGAACACAACACAAGCTGAGTGAAGAGCAACTCAGCACAAGAGAAGATAAGTCATCTTCAAAACAACAGCTTAAGAATGAAGCTGATCAAAGAAGCTGAGTGGAATGGAACTCAAAGAAGTCTGCTTCAGAACTAGATCCTGCAGAACGAAGCTGACCATGGAAGCTGAGTGAAAAAGAACTCAGTATGAGAATTGGTGACAATCAAAGACAATGACTAGCGAAGTGAAGCTGAGTGATCTTCATGACAGCATGAATGATCCGTTAGCTAAAAGACAAATCCGACAACTGTCTGCACCAATAATTGAAGCCTTGGAATTACGCAAAAGCCAAATTCCGAGATGCATGGGTCAACTGTTCGTTGCTATAAGACAAACTGCCGCAAGAAGACAAAGCATGTAGGAAGAAGACAAGCATGACATCTGAAGAAATCAGAAAACAAGATTGGCCTGCACATCTGAAGCTGACCAGAAGGTTGTCCCCCAAAAAAGCCGTTTTGGATTCAACGGACAAATCAAATTCAAATCATTTGATCCTCAAAATACAACTATAAAAGGACAAGCAATCCTCTTGGATTATTGCCGAATTTACATAATATACAGGAGAGAAAAATACAAGTTCAAAGCACTCAAAAACAAGAAAGAAATCTTACACCAACTTTCTATCCCTGTGTAAATGCTAGATTGATTGTTTTGTAATCATCTAAAGTGTTCTTTATCTGAAAAAGAGCAAAGTGTATCAATCGTAAATTGAGAGTGTTGTGCTGAGTATTTGGTTGTAAATACTCAGTGGTAGAGAAATCTAGGTGCTGAGTTGTAGCACTTAGTAGGAGTTGAGTAGACGAATAGAGGAAGGTACTCTTGCATATTCAATTGCCTTGTAACCGGTTTGTTCTCTACCCTTAAAGAGCTCAGTATTGGATTCTAAAAGCCCGGAGGAGTCTGGGGACTTGACATAGGCGGAGAGGCCGAACCAGGATAAGTCATGCTGAGTAACTTCTAACTCTCTCAATATATATATATATATATATATATATATATATATATATGTGTGTGTGTGTGTGTGTGTGTGTGTGTGTGTGTGCATGTGTTGTTTGTTATATTCACTCAGCATATAAACTGTTTAAAGCTGACACTGAGTAAATTAGAGTGCTGAGTTGGAAGCTGACCACAAAAGTGTCAATTCCCAACTTACAAGTGAAACAGTCTTAGTCAACATCTGACTAAAGCTGTCTTACACTAAGATCGGCCAAGCTGACCAAAGCTGAGTTAATAAACTCACTAAAATTATCAAGTCAGCAAGATTAATTAGCGAAAAAGTTACATTAGTTCCTAAGCCCCCCCCCCTTGGAACTAATCACTCGGGACCAACAAGTGGTATCAGAGCCTAAGCTCACTACTCAAAGATATAACTATCTTGAGCTGATCCCGATAAATGGCTGAGAACAGCACTCGTTTCCTCCCCGGGAACCAAACAACACAGATACTCCCTGAGGGATTATCAATTAGTCAGCCTCCCCTATTCTTTGGTTCAAATTATACATTCTGGAAAAATAGGATGAAAAACTTTATTCAAGCCACAAACATGAGTGCATGGCTTGCAATTGTACAAGGCCCTTATGTGCCATATAAAACTGTTGACAATGAGAAAGTTGTCAAGAGTGAAACTGAGTGGTCAGAAGATGACCTTAGAAAATTACAAAATAATGCTTCGGCTATCAATATGCTTCACTGTGCTCTAAATGATGCAGAGTACAATAAAATATCAGGTTGCGAGTCAGCTCAGGAGATCTGGAAAAAGCTTGAAGTAACCTACGAAGGAACAAGCAAGGTCAAGGAATCTAAGGTGAATCAACATATGAGACTGTACGAGCTGTTCGAGATGAATGACAATAAGGACATCTCCGGAATGAATGCTAGATTCACCAACATCATAAACGAGCTAAAGAGACTCGGCAAGAACTTCACTGAGGAAGAACAAGTGAAGAAAATCTTGAGAAGCTTACCAAAAAGCTGGCAAGCAAAGAAAACGGCTGTGGAGGAAGCTCAAGACTTGACCACATATAAGTATGACGAGCTGATCGGATCTCTGCTGACTCATGAGATCTCGATGAAGAATTTTGAAGCAAAGGAGAAAGAAAAGTCAGAAGACAAGAAACAAAAATCACTTGTCATGAAAGCTGACTCAACCGAAGCTGACTCATCAGATGATGAGGAGATGGCCATGTTCACAAGGAAAATGAAGAAGCTATTCAGAAAGAATGAAAAGAACAGCAAGAGACCATTCAGAAGAAACGACAGGTACAAAGCTGAGTCCAGCGAAAAATACAAAAAGGACAGCTCCAAATCTGTCACGTGCTTTGAGTGCCATCAAACTGGGCACATTAAGTCAAGCTGCCCAAATCTAAAGAAAGAGAAGAAGGGAAGCATAAAGGCTATGGTAGCCACATGGAGTGATAGTGATGAGTCAACCTCATCAAAAGCTGATGCAAATGAAACAGCAAATATATGCTTTATGGCCGATGATGCTGACCGCACTCATTCTGAGCAAGCTGACCTCTTTGATGAAACTGACCAGGAGGAACACAATAATGAGGTAACATCCTTACTTTTGCTTAGAAATGAGATGATAAACGCCCTGAGTGATTTATATGCGCTAACTAAAAAGTGCAATAAGAAAGTAAAGGCACTCAGCAGGCGGTGTGATGAGATTGAAGAGGTCAAGCTCAGTGACCTCCGATATCTTCTCCAAGACAATTCAACTTTGCACAGTAACATAGAACTTATGCATAAGTTTGTCCCGGAGGTCCAATCAGATTCAAAGAAAGTGAAAAAGGATGTCACTACCCTACAGAGCCAAATAAGAGGCTCAAATAAAAATAAATCCCATGCTGAGTACTCAAGTACTAGTCAGCATAAACAGTTCACGCAGTGTGACTGTTGCGGGAAAAAGGGGCACACAAGAGAAGTGTGTTGGTACAATAAGCGGATTGTCCAATGTGACTTCTGTGGAAAGAAAGGACATACCACTAAGGTATGTTGGCATGCTCAGCACAATAATGCTGACCACACTCAACATCACCCTCAAAGGGTAATTCACTGTGACTTCTTTGGTAAAAGTGGCCACACTATAAAAGTATGTCGTCACAAATTAAAATATGACTTTGCACCTGTTTATGCTAACAAACGAGGACCCAAAAAAAATTGGGTACCTAAAGATGAATAGTCTAAAATGCAGGTGAGCCTGAGATGCGTGGAGAAATCAAAACTCTGGTATATAGACAGCGCATGCTCGAGGCACATGACTGGTGATGAAACTCAATTCATCACACTAGAGCTTAAACGAGGTGGAAGTGTAAGCTTTGGAGATAATAAGAAGGGTAAGATAGTCGGCTCAGGTACTATCACAGGTAACCCTACTATTGAGTCAGTTAGTCTCCTTAGTTAAAGGTCTCAAATACAATCTGCTGAGTGTAGCTCAGCTTTGCAAGAGTGGCAGAAAGGTTGTATTTGATGATACTTAGTGTCAAATACTCGAGGGAAAAACAAACGAATTGATTTTAACTGCCCCTCGTGTAGACAATGTATACATGCCGAGTTTAGAAAAACAGTTTTCTAAAAATATAAGCTTAGTGTCTAAAGAGGATAACTCCTGGCTATGGCATAGAAGACTTGGTCATGTAAGCATGAACCTTCTTGCCAAATTAGCTAGAAAGCAATTAGTTGAGGGATTGCCCAAGTTAAAATTTGAAAAAGATCAATTGTGTAATGCTTGTCAGCAAGGTAAACAAACTAGAAAGTCATTTCAAAGTAAAAATATTGTCTCAACCAAGAGACCACTGGAATTACTACACTTGGATCTTTTCGGACCTGTCCATCCACTCAGCTTGTGCGGTAAGAAATTCTCCTTAGTTATTGTAGATGATTTCTCTCGGTACACTTGGATCATCTTACTGAGTAGCAAGGATGAAACATTTGAGATGTTCACCACATTGATTAAAAAGCTTGAAAATGACAAAGACCTAAGAGTAGTGTTGGTCCCGTGTGATTAGTTCCAAGGGGGGGTTAGAAACTAATATAATTTTTTTTTTGCTAATTTAATTATATTGACTTGATAATTTTGATGAGTTTGTTAACTCAGCTTTTGGTCAGCACGGCCGATCTTAATGTAAGACAGCTTTGGTCAGATGTTGACTAAGGCTGTTTTACTCGTGAGTTGGGAATTGACACTTTCTGTGGTCAGCTTCCAACTCGGCACTCTGATTCACTCAGTATCAGTTTAAATGATTTATATGCTGAGTAAATTCAACCGACAACACATGCACATATATATATATTGAGAGAGTTAGAAATTACTCAGTACTGTTGGGGTTTAGTGTCCTATAGACAATTGTTGCAGGATACAAACTTAATGTAAATGATTGTTCTTTATGTCGTTTGTTTTAATGAGATATATGTTTTATAACTATATAAAGGCAATCCCTTTTAAGCACTGAATAAAGTCTAATAAAAGGAAATCCGTAAGTTTGTTTAAAGTGATTATAAAGTGTTCATACAAGTATGAAGTGAGACAAAACTTTATAATAAACTAATAAACTTAAAACCACTCCAAGTCAAGTGATATGTTTAGGATTGATATATCACGGTTGAGACTTGTATGTAACAATGTCTTCTATCCGACAGAAAGCTGATCTCACAAGCTTCATATATATAGATATCTGGACAGTTACATAGATCCGGTGAAACGTTGTTCATTAGGATTGGGGATCCGATTTGAGATAACAGGATGGGTAGATTCATCCTTGTCAACTGTTCATCTCATTGGTATTACTAGGTATAACTAATCCTCAGACTCAAAAGAATGTTAATTGGTCATCCTGAATTACTGAATGTGAGACTTTGATCCTGTGGTCCCATGATCCTTAAACAGAGATGACTCTGGGGTGTGAACTGCAAAGGTTGGGTGTCACAGGAGGTAATGTCAGGGTAGTTATACATTGGATTGAGCATTTATCACTCCCGATTAATGGGAGATACATCCAAGGATCGCTTGTGGAAGACTCGACTCTAAATCCTTGCAAGGTGATAGCTTAAGAGTAGAAATACAGATTTCACTTAACCTATCTATTTGAGTTGACTCGGCCTGTACAAGTAAAATGAACGTCTCGCTATATGTGACTTGACATCACCCATAGTCATAAGATTCAGTTCAAGGATGTAGTTGATAAAGGATCGAATTATACTGTAACTAATACGGAAGGGTTAACGATAGAATCAACATGTCTTCTTAACGGGCTCTAGGGGAATGATTACAGACTTGCCAATAACATACTCAGTACATCATTCCGTTATGCAAGGATTAAATATAATTCTTGAAGAAATTAATTTAATAGTTGCATACGGCCAGAAGTAGTAAGAACTTAATGGATCACACATAAGACTTGGAACCAAAAGAGAGATGGATGTCATTAATAGATGGAAGCCCAAATGAGCCCAGTAAGGCCCATTTATGTAGAGGGGGGGGGGGGGGGGGGGCGAAATTTATATATAGTAAATAAGGAATTATTTTAATTCCATTAATCCTAATTTGATTAGGTTTGTGAATTAAATTAATTAAGAGATAATTAAGTTAGGAGTTTTAATTAGATTAATATACTCCTATTATTATCCAATTAGGTTATTTATTATTATCCTAAATGTATTTGATATATTATAAGATAATAATTAGGAATCCTATTCCGAATGGAATTCCTATTAAGTAACCTATTCCTATCTAACTAGGGTTTAGATACAAGTGACTATATATACCCCCTCCTTATGAGAATTTCGACCAAGCCAATCCCCTCCCCTTATTGTGATTTTCGAAACCTACATTAAGAGAGAGAAAGTGAATTCGCATCCCCTAGTTCGTGGATAAGAATTCATACGGCTTCCGTCAATTGATTAATCTCATTCATCTCCTTTTCTCTTTGATCTTGTGTTGGTTAATTAGAGGCAATCTAATTTGGTTTCATCTCATAAGGGTTGATTCCATCTTAACCTCACCGTGTTATACTTTGTGGTTGGAATCTCGGAGAAGAATTGTGGGCGCTTCTTTAACAACGGTAGATTGTTCATCGAAAGGTATTCCTTCTTATCCCTCTTTATATGAAATAACGATTAACGGATTCTATGGTTAAAAGGAAATAGGCTAAAATTTTTATATTTCCGCTGCTATACCTTAGCCTTAATTTCCAACAGTGGTATCAGAGCCATCGTTAAATCCGTTATTTCATATATGAAAATTTAGAAGTTTTTCAATACGATTGAATAAATATTTATGGTTAGGACTAATTAACAAATTGTTTGATTAATTAATTCTAAAGATAAATAAATTTTAGTTAATTGTTAATTAAAATTGATTATGCGCATGTTCCTAATTATTTCGGTTGATAATCATTATAACAAAATCTATTTGTTTTATAGTTAGGTTAATAAAATTAGTTTTATTAATTCTAAAAGATAAAACGGAAATCTATTATAGTTTTTCCTATTTCTGAAAATCGTTTTTTTAAAATCGTTTTAAAAAAAACTGATATATATATTTAAAATCGGCAGCAGCCCATTTTCGGGCCCTAGCCCGAATCCCACTTGATTTTAATTGTTAAAATCGGCTTGTAAATAATTTATATATATGTATATATGTTTCGGAAATCAATAGTTTTCTGTTTTGATTATCGAATGAAAAATTCGTTTAAAAGTTTGTTTTTACCAAGTTGTAAATCAAAGCGTTAAATGAATTGAAATCAAAATAATTGGGACATGCATAATCGACGTTTTATATGGTTATATTAATCTAAGGGTTAATATAAAGATACGAAACGATAAGATGTAAAATTGGATGAAAGTTAATTTGACGAGTTAATGTGATTAACCTAAATATTACATAAGACGGTTATGTAATCAACCAATTAAATTTATTTAATTGAGTCTTTGCATGTTTGGAGTTATGGACATATTTGGACCCTCTTTTAGTCTTTTGGTATTTTTGAAATAGGGCCTGCGCGTCCTGCCTTTCTACTATCTATTGTAATTTCTCCTCTCATCTGATTCCCTTCAATTCAATTGAAGTTTTCTTATAGTAGTATAGAAATTAACATGTAATTTCAAGGCGCCATGGAGAAAACGGAGGACCTAAAGAGAAATATGTAATAGTTAGTATTTCCTTAGGTTTGGCCTTTTATTCCGTCTCTGGCTCGACGGAATAATTTAGATGATATGTCCATAACGCCAATGTATGTATGTATGTGTGTCGGATGTATGTTAAAGCAAATCAAGACTAAGTTAGATTATGAGACTTAAATAAAAATCCCTCATTAAAAAGTTAAGTAAATAAGCAAGTTATTAAAATCGGTTGCCCCTCCCTAATATTATAATTCAGCCGGCAGTACTAGAGGCCTTTGGGTTGTTGGCTAAAGTCAAGCTCGGGGTCTTATGGTAACACCTGGATTATCGAAAATCACTCTTTCATGAATATGGGGTAGTACTTAAATTAGATTATGATAATTGGATGGGCAAACTCATGTTGTCATAAACTAATGGGCGAAATGGTTGGGATTAATATGAATGACATATTAGTTACTAATGTGGTTAGTAACCCAATAACCTAGGAATCACATTCGAGATGTGATTGATTGCATGAATCTACCTAACAAATGGGACTAGCTTGTTGGCTAAAGTCAAGGCGAAATCTCAGGAGTTAGGATCCTAGCTCACTAAAGGATTTGTGAAATTCTTCGAATTAATATGGAGAGTTATTAATTTGGCAAAATAGTGGGAGCAATCTGAAATAAATTAAAAGGCCTATAATTTTAGATTGTTATACTTTAAAGCAAATGAATGACATACGTTTACTCTTTCTCACTCTCAAGTTTTGTTTAAACACACACTCTTAAAATCATGACTAAAACCAATCTGCAAAACATTCTTACCGATAACAAACTGAATGGTTCAAACTTCACCGACTGGTTTCGCAACCTCAAAATTGTTTTGAAGTTCGAGAAAATTTGGTATGTACTTGATACATCGATACCCCCTGTCCCTGAAGATGATGCTCCAATCGAGGAAATTGATGCTTACCAGAAGCACAAGGCTGATGACGATCGTGCCGGATGCATCATACTTGCATCGATGACATCGAAATTACAAAGGCAACATGAGGAGATGAATGCATATTCCATCATCATGCACCTAAAGGAATTGTTTGGGAAACAAACCAGGTGCGAACGCTACGAGATATCCAAGCTGTTATATCGTTGCAGGATGCAAGAGGGCACATCAGTCATGACACATTGTGTCAAGATGATTGGCTACATTACCAAACTTTCTAGTATTGGATTTGCGATGGATAACGAATTAAGTGTTGACTTAATTCTTCAATCCCTCCCAGAAAGTTATTCACAGTTCATTATGAACTATCAGATGAATGACTTGCGAACCTCTCTTGAAGAGCTTGCAAACATGCTCAAGTCAGTTGAGCCCAATATGAAGAAAGACAAGACCATACCGGCTCTTGTAATTGAGGGATCGAAGAAAAGGAAAGGGAATTTTCCCAATCCTAAACATCCCAAGAAAGGTAAGAAAGCTGTGTCCAAGGGAAAGGAAGTGAAGAATCCCAAAGGAGAATGCCACTTCTGTGGTAAAGACGGGCATTGGAAGAGAAACTGCAAGGAGTATCTAGCCACCCTCAAGAAGGGAAAAGGCGGTGCTTCTACATCTGGTATGTTTTATATTGAAATAAATACAGTTTCATTGTCTGAATCTTGGGTACTTGATACCGGATGTGGATCTCATATTTGTACAAATATGCAGGGGCTAAAACAGACTAAGGAACTTAAGAAAGGAAGCATAAACTTGCGAGTGGGAAATGGAGCAAGAGTTGCTGCCCTCGCAATTGGAGATTATGTTTTACTTTTGCCCTCTGGGCTTGTAATAGAATTAAGGAATTGTTTATACGTTCCTGAGAGGTCTCGTAACATTATTTCTATTAGCCGTCTTGTTGACGACGGTTTTCATATTTCAATAAAGAACAATAGTTGCAATTTTTATAAAGATTCGATCTTTTATATCACAAAATGGGATTTATGTGTTAGATGATAAAACTCCTGTTTTTGCAATTGATACCAAAAGACATAAGATAGATAATTCAACTTACTTGTGGCATTGTCGTTTAGGCAATATAAACAAGAGACGCATGCTAAAGCTACATTCAGATGGGCTTATAGATCCAATCGATTCCGAATCATTGGAAACATGTGAATCATGTTTAAAAGGTAAAATGACAAAGACACCCTTTAGCAATAAAGGTGAGCGTGTATCAGACACTCTAGGACTCATTCATTCAGATGTATGCGGTCCTATGTCAGTCCAAGCAAGAGGAGGATTCAGATACTTCATAAGCTTCATAGATGACCATACTCGATATGGTTACATCTACTTGATGAAGCACAAATCAGAAGCTTTTGACAAGTTCAAATGCTTCAAGAATGAAGTGGAAAATCAATTAGGAAAGAAAATAAAGACGCTTCGATCCGATCGAGGTGGCGAATATCTTTCCGATGATTTTCTGAATTATCTAACTGAATGTGAGATATGCTCAAAATGGACACCTCCCTATACACCACAACACAATGGTGTATCCGAGAGGAGAAACCGTACCCTATTAGATATGGTACGATCCATGATGAGCATGGCCTTACTTCCAAAATCGTTCTGGGTCTATGTCTTAGAAACTGCCCTCTTCACCCTGAACCAAGTACCAACTAAATCCGCTAGTTCCACACCATATGAATTGTTCATTGGTAGGAAACCTGTGTTCTCATTTATGAGAGTATGGGGTTGTTCAGCATATGTCAAACGCATAGCGTCCGACAAATTAGATTCTAAATCTGATAAATGTTTCGTCATTGGATATCCCAAAGAAACCATGGGGTATTACTTCTATCATCCAGATGATCAGAAAGTAATAGTATCCAGATACGCAACCTTCTTAGAGAAAGAGTTTCTCGAAGAAACACAAAAGGGAAGCGTGATTGAACTTGATGAAGTTCAAGAGGAAGAAACACCGACTGAAACAACAGAAGCGGTTGAGGTACCCGAAGAAGTCCCATTAGATGAGACTCCAGTGGCACCTATTCGTAGATCACGAAGAGTTCGTGAACTCCCAGTTAGATATGGTTTTCTAGTGGGAGATGATAACGAGGTTCCCGTGTTAGACGACGAACCCGAAAACTACGAAGAGGCTCTTACTAGTCCAGATTCTAAAGCATGGCTTGAAGCCATGGATTCTGAAATGGATTCCATGTATACTAACCAAGTGTGGACTTTGGTTGATCCATCCGAAGGGATAATTCCCATTGGGTGCAGGTGGATCTTCAAAAGGAAGACTGACATGGATGGAAAGGTTAGCACCTACAAGGCTAGGTTGGTAGCGAAAGGATATCGTCAGAAACAAGGTGTTGATTATGACGAAACCTTCTCTCCTGTTGCTATGTCCAAATCAATCAGAATCATGCTTGCAATTGCCGCTCATTTTAATTATGAGATTTGGCAAATGGATGTGAAAACAACTTTCCTAAATGGAAACCTGCTTGAGGATGTATACATGATGCAGCCTGAAGGTTTCATATCAAAGGATGCAAATAAAGTTTGCAAACTTCAGAGATCCATTTATGGACTCAAGCAAGCATCTAGAAGCTGGAACAAGCGTTTTGACGAAACCATAAAACAATTTGGTTTCGAACAAAATTGCGAAGAAGCTTGCATTTACAAGAAAGCAAGTGGGAGCTCTATAGCATTTCTCATACTATATGTGGACGATATACTGTTAATGGAAAATGACATTGCTCTATTACAATCGGTGAAAGTATGGTTATCTGGTAACTTCTCAATGAAAGACCTTGGTGAAGCAGCTTATATACTTGGTATAAAGATCTATTGAGATAGATCGCAAAGACTGCTTGGTCTTTCACAGGCTACATACATTGAAAAGGTGCTAAATCGGTTTAGCATGCTTGAATCGAAATGAGGTAACTTACCCATGGTACATGGAGTAAAGTTAAACAATCATCAATGTCCTAAAACTGATGATTACAAACGACGCATGGCTGTAGTCCCGTATGCCAGCACGATCGGTTCGATTATGTATGTTATACTATGCACTAGACCTGACGTAGCGTTCGCGTTATCTGTAACGAGTCATTACCAAGGGAATCCGGGAGACGAGCATTGGATTGCCGTCAAGAACATTCTTAAGTACTTGAGAAGGACTAAAGATATGTTCCTAGTGTACGGAGAAGGAGATCTGAAAATTGAAGGATTTTCAGACGCTAGTCATCTCACAGATGAGAATGATTTTAAATCCCAATCAGGATACCTGTTTATCTTGAATGGGGGCGCGGTCAGTTGGAAAAGTTCCAAGCAGGGAAGCGTAGCTTTCTCTACGACCGAGTCAGAGAACATCGCTGCTGCGAAAGCAGCAAAGGAAGCAGTTTGGATTAGAAAGTTCATTACAGAACTAGGAGTGGTGCCTGACATTGTCAATCCCATTACTCTGTACTGTGATAACAATGGAGCCATTGCGCAAGCAAAGGAACCACGGTCTCATAATGCATCCAAGCACTACCTAAAGCGATACCACATCATTAGAGAGATTGTGTCTAGAGGAGATGTGAGAATAGAAAGAGTACCTACAGAGGACAACGTTGCAGATTCGTTGACAAAGCCTTTAACCCAGAAAGTATATGATCGTCATTTAACTTCTACTGGGATAAGTTTTAGAAACAATTGGCTTTAGTCCAAGTGGGAGTATGTTGGGGTTTAGTGTCCTATAGACAATTGTTGCAGGATACAAACTTAATGTAAATGAATTGTTCTTTATGTGGTTTGTTTTAATGAGATATATGTTTTATAACTATATAAAGGCAATCCCTTTTAAGCACTAAATAAAGTCTAATAAAAGGAAATCCGTAAGTTTGTTTAAAGTGATTATAAAGTGTTCATACAAGCATGAAGTGAGACAAAACTTTATAATAAACTAATAAACTTAAAACCACCCCAAGTCAAGTGATATGTTTAGGATTGATATATCACTGTTGAGACTTGTATGTAACAATGTCTTTTGTCCGACAGAAAGCTGATCTCACAAGCTTCATATATATAGATATCTGGACAGTTACATAGATCCGATGAAACGTCGTTCATTAGGATTGGGGATCCGATTTGAGATAACAGGATGGGTAGATTCTTCCTTGTCACCTGTTCATCTCATTGGTATTAATAGGTATAACTAATCCTCAGACTCAAAGGAATGTTAATTGGTCATCCTGAATTACTGAATGTGAGACTTTGATCCTGTGGTCCCACGATCCTTAAACAGAGATGACTCTGGGGTGTGAACTGCAAAGGTTGGGTGTCACAGGAGGTAATGTCAGGGTAGTTATACATTGGATTGAGCATTTATCACTCCCGATTAATGGGAGATACATCCAAGGATCGCTTGTGGAAGACTCGACTCTAAATCCTTGCAAGGTGATGGCTTAAGAGTAGAAATACAGATTTCACTTAACCTATCTATTTGAGTTGACTCGGCCTGTACAAGTAAAATGAACGTCTCGCTATATGTGACTTGACATCAGCCATAGTCATAAGATTCAGTTCAAGGATGTAGTTGATAAAGGATCGAATTATACTGTAACTAATACGGAAGGGTTAACGACAGAATCAACCTGTCTTCTTAACGGACTCTGGGGGAATGATTACAGACTTGCCAATAACATACTCAGTACATCATTCCATTATGCAAGGATTAAATATAATTCTTGAAGAAATTAATTTAATAGTTGCATACGGCCAGAAGTAGTAAGAACCTAATGGATCACACATAAGACTTGGAACCAAAAGAGAGATCGATGTCATTAATAGATGGAAGCCCAAATGAGCCCAGTAAGGCCCATTTATGTAGAGGGGGGGCCGAAATTTATATATAGTAAATAAGGAATTATTTTAATTCCATTAATCCTAATTTGATTAGGTTTGTGAATTAAATTAATTAAGAGATAATTAAGTTAGGAGTTTTAATTAGATTAATATACTCCTATTATTATCCAATTAGGTTATTTATTATTATCCTAAATGTATTTGATATATTATAAGATAATAATTAGGAATCCTATTCCGAATGGAATTCCTATTAAGTAACCTATTCCTATCTAACTAGGGTTTAGATACAAGTGACTATATATACCCCCTCCTTATGAGAATTTCGACCAAGCCAATCCCCTCCCCTTATTGTGATTTTCGAAACCTACATTAAGAGAGAGAAAGTGAATTCGCATCCCCTAGTTCGTGGATAAGAATTCATACGGCTTCCGTCAATTGATTAATCTCATTCATCTCCTTTTCTCTTTGATCTTGTGTTGGTTAATTAGAGGCAATCTAATTTGGTTGCATCTCATAAGGGTTGATTCCATCTTAACCTCACCGTGTTATACTTTGTGGTTGGAATCTCAGAGAAGAATTGTGGGCGCTTCTTTAACAACGGTAGATTGTTCATCGAAAGGTATTCCTTCTTATCCCTCTTTATATGAAATAACGATTAACGGATTCTATGGTTAAAAGGAAATAGGCTAAAATTTTTATATTTCCGCTGCTATACCTTAGCCTTAATTTCCAACAAGTACGACTTATCCTGGTTCGGCCTCTCTACCTACGTCCAGTCCCTAGAGTCCTCCGGGCTTTTGGAATCCAATACTGAGCTCTTTAAAGGTAGAGCACAAACCGTTTACAAGGCAGTTGAATATGCAAGAGTACCGTCCTCTATTCTTCTACTCAACTCTTACTAAGCACCACAACCCAGTACTTAGATTTCTCTACCACTGAATGTTTACAACCAAACACTCAGCACAACACTCTCAATATCACAATTGATATAAGTTGTTCTTTTTCAAATGAAGAACACTTTAGATGATTACAAACAATCGATCTAGCATTTACACAGGAATAGAAGATGGGTGTAAGATCTCTTTCTTGTTTTTGAGTGCTTTGAACTTGTATTTTTCTCTCTTGTATTTTTCTTTCTGTGCTTCGGCAATGATCCAAGGAGTTTGATTGTCTTTATATAGATGAAGACCTGGATGAGGATCATTTCAACTCATTTAGCCGTTAAGTCCAAAACGACTCTTTTAGGAGACAGCGTCTGCTCAGCTTCAGATTTTGCAGCCCAATCCTATCCTCTGAATTCTTCAGTCATCAGACTTATCTTCTTCCTGCAGTCGTTGTCTTTTTGTGGCAGTTGTCTTTTAGCAATAATCTGTTTACCCATGCATCTCAGAATGTGTCTTCTACGTAATTCCGAGGATTCAATTATTGGTGTAGAAGGTTTTCAAGACTTGTCTTTTAGTGAACGTATCTCTCACGTTGTCCTGAAGATTTACTCAGCTTCTACTTTGTTATTCATTGTCTTCGTTTGTTGTCAACTTCCATGCTGAGTTTCATTTCGCTTCGCTATGTTGAACTTTAGGCTTCTATTCTTTGATACTGAGTTCAATTCTACTCAGTTTGTTCTTTGATCTCATGCTGACTTCGTCCTGTCTTACCTTTTATATCTTTTTGTATTTAAGTTTATACTCAACATTGAACAAACAAATTAGTACAATTAAATCAAAGCACTTAAATTTAATTGTCTCTTAATCATGGATGATTTTGTCAAATCAAAATCTTGTGGAAAGGTGTTTCAACAAAGTCCCCCATTTTGATGTTGGCAAAATACATAATTATGGAACTCAATTTTGAAATTCCCCATGATTGATTTATTTTTCATTTTAATCGAATATACTTAAGACATTGCTTACACTGACTTAGTTCAATTCTAGACCTTCCAAGATCTAATTTAGATGAGTCTGGGTCAGATTTCAGAAGTGGTTAAATACTCAGTTTGATACACAGATTGTTTTGATGTTTAACGTATAATGAGTATGTTTACTTTTACTTGTTTGTTCAATTTTGATCGATCAGCTTTTAGCACATAACATTAGGCATGGTATTTAGATAATTCAAAGAGAATGGTACTTATCATAGCTTAACCTATTAAGCATACAAAATAGCAAGCACAAAAACAAAAAAACATATCAAGCACAAAATACATGCTAATTCCTGAAGATTCCTGAAGCTACTTTTTCTTCTTTAAGGTAGCTTGAGCTTGATGCTCAGCTTGACACTTGTCTTTTCCTTTGTCTTTGCTGCCTGATGCACCACATGCGTGCTGAGTTCCATCTTGTCTTTTCTCCCCCGTTTTTCCATCATCGGGTGGAGGAGGAATGAAAGTATCATTTCTAGCAGCAGCAGACAAGGCGTTGGAATAATGCTTCAACCTCTTGGTACTCTCTCTTAGGCCATCTATAACGGGAACACCATCATCTTGAATGGATCTAGGACCCCGTAGGGAGCTACTCAGTTTGCTGATGAGAAACTCATGAGATTTGCTAATCTAAGAGACGGACTCAGTGAGCTGGGCATAGGATTGGTGGTACATTTTGAGTACAGCTGAGTCATAGAATTTACGTTGATCATGGATGGCTTGCGAAAAGCTCAGAAGTGCATCAGTATTGACGGGGTCAATATCCATCGTGTCCTTATTGACATTGAGTAGACGCACAGCTTCACTTAGTTGATCAATGGTGCACTGAGAAGTGGAGGAAATCAATTCACGTGTGCAGTTCAGATCAGAGGTCAACTTTGAGAAGTGTTGGTTCAACTCAGCAGAAGTGGCATACTCAGGGTGACCCGTAGATCCAATGTTGGCCAGGTCCATGGTCAGCTTAGCAAAATAGTCTTTAAGCTCAGTAGAAGTAGCATACCCTGGATTTACGTCAGAGAGACTCTGGACTTTGCCTTCAAGTGCATTCATGTGGTTGACCATCATGAGCAATAGTTCAGTTATCTTTGCAATTTGGTCTTGCTTGGGTTGCTGTGTCTGGACCGTGGTCATAACACTGATGAGATCTTTGAGGCTCCGAATTTCGTTCAGAAGTGGAGTGATGGATGTAATTTGGGAGGACTCAAGATTTGCAGATCCAGCAACATCCATATGAATAGGATTCAAATCCTGAAGTAGAGACTGAGCAGAGGCAATGATTCTGCGCCTGACTCAGTAGCACTCAGATAGGCCAATGTGCCAGCAGGATTGGACTCAGAGGCATGAATTGAAGTTGAACTTGATGGTGGTGGAGTTGGCTGCTTATCAGATTGGTTTGGTTGGTCACTGGTTGTGCCTTGTGGTAGCTCAGTACGAGGAGCTGAGTGCTCAACATCTTGGGTATTCTGAGTTGGCGGTGAAGGACTTACAGAGATGTTGACCTGCTCAACATGATGTGGGAGCTGAGCAGGTTGTTCCATAGTTTGCTCCCCATCTTGAGCATCTTGGACTTCGAGCTCTTGCTCAGCAGAATTTGGATTTTCCAGAGTCTTGGCTTGTTCCTCAGTATGAGTAACAGAGGCTTGATTTTCCGCAGGTTCCGTAGGAGGAGACTCAGTATTATTTGAGAAGTATCTAAACTGGATGTCAGACAGATCGGTAATTGGGTCCCGAAGTGGAGAATCTCCTAACAGGTCAATGACAGGTGCTTTGTAGGCTTTCTTCTTTAGCCTTTTGAATGTCTTAGCTTTAGGAGGTGAAGGGTCAGCTTGAATATCCTCACTTGAGTTAGAAGAGGAGTTTTCTCTAAGCTCATCATGGATATCATCTTCTACCATGTCATGTTCGGTGAGCTCAACATCCACTATTTGAAGTGCCATATTTGTATTCTCCTCTTGCTCAGCATTATCCTCAGTCTGTGTTTGCTCAGCATGCTCTTCTTCCTCAATATCAGGCTGAGCGTCATCATTTATCTGTTCTTCCTCTTCTTGTTCAATAGGGGTTTGCTCAAGATCAATCCCGAGACTTTTGACGAAGTGTGACTTTGGAGGGACAACCCAGTCGAGGGGGTCAGCTTTAACAATTTTCAATGCAGAGCTTCTTCGTTTCTTCTACAGAGGTTGTTCTGGAGTTTCTTCACTCTCCTCTTCGGGCTCAACTTGCCCTTTTCGTTTCTTTGCTGACCTAGGTGTTTGGTCAGTATCAACTTTCTTCCCCTTAGATACAGCTGATAGGGGTCAAAAACCCCTATCTTTGGGTACGGTTTTAGGACGGGTTTTAGCGTTATTTAGTTAATAAGCGAGCAATTCTCGCATTTAAATGCTTTTGTGTGAGTTAGTTAGAAATTGGAAATGTTTTATTTACTTTTCGTTGTTTAGGCTCGTTTTGTGATCAATTTAGGCAAATACGGCCAAAATGGCATGCGTATAATAATTCCGTTATCTTTTGAAGCTAATTGATCCGTCAAAAGTCACACCAAACGAAGCGTTTGCTCAAAATAAGCGATTGGCGGGTCAATTTAGCCTTTGGACTAATGTTATCTGGACTTTTTGTGCATGCGCAGGGATAAATTCGGGCGAAAAGCACGTTGTTGGCGTTCAGCAACCGAGCGGAGGCGTATCGGGCAAGACGGCTCGACGAACTGGCCTATTTTAGGCCAGCTCGCGGCCAGCTGGCCTTCGTAGGCCAGCTCGCCGAGCAGGCCCTCAAAGGCCTGCTCACCGAGCAGGCCGGCAGAGGGCTGCTCGGCGAGCAGGCAATGCCTGCTCGCGACGAGCAGCGCCTGCTCACCGAGCAGCTCGCCCTGCTCGGCGAGCAGGCCTGTGGGAATTGGTCAAAAAGACCAATTCCGCCCCCACGACGCCACGATGGAACCCACGACTTCCTACCTACATAAGGACACGAAATAGGTCAAGAAAAGGGGCCGAGCCGCGTCTATAAATAGGATTTTTCCAATGTAAATTAGGCATCTTTCATTATTTGTAAACTACTTTAGCTTTCCCCTTGAATTTCCTCTCCATCTCCTCCATCTTCATCAACCTCCATTGAAGCTCCTTCAAAGCTGTTCTCGAGGAATATTCAAGGTCCGTCCTTAAGACCTAGGAAGCCGATTGCAGAGTAGACAGGTTCCTTGAAAGGGATTTTCGTATCTCCTTTTACGTTTCCTTGTTTTTACTCTTTGATACTGTCTATGAATCCTAGGCTAATTGTACCCTGTGACATTATCATTCATCTTTAATAATATTTTAGCTCTTATTTTGTTCTATGTTTAATTGCTTAATCTTTGTCTTACGCTTTATTCAATTGGTTTAACTCATTCAAAAGCCCCAAAATCGAGTAGGCACATATTGTGAGCTGAATCTGACCTAGTCAGAGCCTAGGAGATTGACGACCTCTTAGTTGATTAAGCCCAAATTGCTGAGCCTTAGACCTAGTTTCGGCCTTACAAGGGAATCACGCACTAGGAACTTCAGGAGGGTAAGTAGTGTTAATCGCCTTGAATACAAGTGACTTAGATTAGGTTTTTAACCAATAGACCTAATAACCTAACTTCATTATTATCGTTCATACCATGATCCTTCGGGTAATTGCATTAGTGAAAGATCAATTAGGAGTAGTTTAACTTAATTAGGAGTAGTTTAACTTAATTAGGCGTAGAATAACTTAGTTAGAACTAGATAACTTAGCTAGGAGTAGCGTAATTCAACCTAGGAGTAGATTAACTTAATCAAAACCAATTCAAACCCCACAAAGCCTAGATAACACCTGAGACCGAGTAGTTCAATAATTGTGGTAAATAAGTCCTGTGGATTCGATACCTGGACTTTCCAGATTTATTACTTGATAACAGCGGGGTACACTTATCCCTTAGTGAGTCTTCTTCACCGAAGGCGCATCAAGTTTTTGGCGCCGTTGCCGGGGATTTATTTCTTCTGCAATATCGAACCAAAGGTCGATTTGTTAGTTTAGGCATTCATTGTGAATATCTTTGTTAATATCAACTATACTTAGTTATACTTATACTTGTTAATATCATTTATACTTGTGTATATATACTTGTTTATAATAACTATACTTATTTATACTTATACTAGTTAATATCATTTATACTTGTGTATATATACTTGTTTATAATAACTATACTTGTTTATACTTATACTTGTTCACATCATTGTTTATACATATACTAGTTTATAATAACTATACTTGTTTATACTTATACTTGTTCATATCATTGTTTATATATATACTTGTTTATAATAGTTATACTCGTTTATACATATTTATTTATAAATACTTGTCTATATTCATACTTGCATATACAAATACTCGTTGATAAACTGTCACTTCTGTAACATTACTTATACTTATAAAATCGTTCTTCCAGCAATTATGGACAACAGAGCTCCAAATCCGTCCATGAACGATCTCAAGACAAAAATGGATTTTCTTGTGGCTTCGTACAGCCGTGATAGCCAACCAAGGACACCATTTTGCGAGAGATGTGGCCAGAATCACCCCGGTGAGGTATGCCACGTCAACTACTACATACCTAGAGGTGAGAATGTAAGTTACTTGGGTAATCATCAAAGGTATAATTCTGAATCCCCAACTTACAACTATTACGATCAGGAGCATACACGATATCCACCGGTGCCCTACATGGCACCCATGGATACCCTTCCATACCCCCATTCTAACTCTGATTTCTATGGCAGGCAAACGGAACGTTCAGAAGGAATAATGACCCTCTTACGAGAGATATCCGTCCGACTGGCAGCCAATGAGGAGGCTTGTAGGACCCTGAGCAACCAGCTTGCCGCAATTAGACGAGAAGAAAGGGGATGCCAAGAGGCTTTCTTCTCACAAGCAGAGACGATTCAAGCCATCGCCCTGAGGAGCGGCAAGGAAGTGGACACACTCATGGCACCTCCATCGCAAACACAACCGTCACCGCAGGTAAGTAGGGAACCGGAAGTGGTAAGCAACCCCGGTCCCGTATCTGAAACTCCAGCTCCTGAAATAGCTGTAGAAAGAGCAGTTAGGCCTTATGCACCAAAACTGTCATTTCCTCAGAAACAGAAAAAGGCCAACTTAGATAAGAAATTCGCTCGGTTTTCGGAAATCCTTAGTAGATTAGAAATCAATATTCCATTAATGGAAGCACTAGAGGAAATGCCGAACTATGCAAAATTTCTTAAAGACATGTTGTCGCAGAAGAAAAAGTTTGGGGAAAACGAGATAGTGGCCTTAACAGAGCAATGCTCGGCCATAATCACCCATAAATTGTCCACCAAACTTAAAGATCAAGGGAGCTTTACCATCCCGTGTAGGATAGGCAACATGCACATAGATAGGGCATTATGCGATTTAGGAGCAAGTATTAATCTTATGCCTTTATCAATTTTCAGGAAATTAGGACTCGGAGAGCCTAAACCAACAAACATGACACTGCAGCTAGCGGATAGGTCGATCGCACGGCCTAGAGGCATAGTTGAAGATGTATTGGTGAAGGTGGACAAACTGATCTTCCCGGTCGATTTTATGGTCCTCGACATGGAAGAAGATGACTCCGTCCCCATTCTTCTTGGGAGACCGTTCCTTGCAATCGGTAGGACACTGATAGACGTCCATGGAGGTAAATTGGTCCTAAGGGTGTAGGACGAAGAGATAACATTTAACGTTTACGAGTCTATGAAATTTTCTCAAGAACGCTCCAAAAGTTGTAACTTTGTAGATGCACTAATAGATGAATGTATTGAGGAAGTTGACCTTAACATGAGAAATACCTCTTTAGAACTCGGTCTAGGTGGTGAGGAATGTGAAAACTTGAATGAACCATTTGAAGACCTCCCACCTGAAAAATGTTATTGGGTCAAGGGTAGAAAAGAGGATCTTGATCGTGAGATCAAACCTAAACCCAAAACCTCGTTAGAGGAACCTCCAGAATTGGAGCTTAAGCCCTTGCCCAACAATCTGAAATATGTTTTTCTTCAACCTCCCACAGATTTACCCGTTATTATTTCTTCTTTGTTGACAATTGAACAGGAAGAAAAATTGGTGGAGGTGCTGATGCAACATAAAGGGGCCTTTGGATGGTCAATCCACGACATCAAAGGCATCGACCCCAAAATCTACACGCATAGGATTTTTCTTGAGGAAGAGATCAAGCCATCTGCCCAACCTCAACGATGGCTCAACCCTAACATGAAAGAGGTGGTAAAAGCCGAGGTTATAAAACTCCTCGACGCAGGTATCATCTTTCCAATTTCTGATAGCCAATGGGTAAGCCTGGTTCAATGCGTGCCCAAAAAATGGGGAACAACGGTAATGGAAAATGAAAAAGGGGAATTAATCCCAACTAGAAAGGTTACGGGTTGGCGTGTATGCATAGATTATAGGAAATTAAACGAGGCCACCCATAAAGACCACTTCCCTTTACCATTTATTGATCAAATGTTGGAACGGTTGGCAGGGCACGAATTTTTCTGTACTTTAGATGGACTGTCCGGCTATATGCAAATTCCTGTGGACCCTTTGGACCAAGAGAAAACCACATTCACTTGTCCCTATGGGACTTTCGCATATAGGCAGACGCCTTTCGGATTATGTAATGCCCCTGCCACATTCCAACGTTGTATGATGGCTATGTTTTCTGACATGGTCGAGGAGTTCCTAGAAATTTTCATGGATGATTTTAATGTTGTGGGACCTACTTTCGACCAATGTCTTGAAAACTTGGACCGAGTCTTAGAACGTTGTGAAGACAAAAACTTGGCACTCAATTGGGAAAAGTGCCAGTTTATGGTCCAAAATTGTATAGTATTAGGACACAAGGTGTCGGGAAAGGGGATTGAGGTCGATCCGGCAAAAATTGAGGTAATTGAAAAACTGCCACCCCCTACCAATGTAAAATTGGTTAGGAGCTTTTTAGGACATGCGGGGTTTTATAGACGGTTCATAAAAGACTTTTCAAAAATCACTAAACCCCTCACTCAATTATTACTGAAAGATGCTGATTTTAATTTCAATGAAGAATGTATGTCTGCATTCAAATTACTGAAAAAGAAATTAATCGAAGCACCTATTATGGTAAGCCCGGATTGGTCCCTTCTCTTTGAGTTAATGTGCGATGCCAGTGATCTGGCTGTAGGAGCCTGTCTTGGGCAGAGGGTGGATAAACTTTTTCGCCCAATCTTCTATGCTAGCAAAACCTTGAATGATGCACAGCAAAATTATTCAATAACTGAAAAGGAATTGCTAGCCGTAGTTTTTGCCTTTGACAAATTTAGATCTTATTTGGTGCTATCTAAGGTAATTGTTTTTACTGACCATGCAGCTCTAAGATATTTGATGAGCAAGCAAAATGCAAAACCTAGGCTGATTCGGTCTTACTACTCCAAGAGTTTGACATCGAGATTAGAGACAAGAAAGGGGTGGAAAACGTAATAGCAGACCACCTATCCAGGTTAGAGTTAGATCAACAAGCCTTAGAACATGAGGCAATCAAGGAGGTATTCCCGGACGAAACATTGTATTCGGTACGATCTCTCCCCTGGTTTGCAAACATCGCGAACTACAAAGTCGGTAACATTCTTCCCCCTGATTTAGATGCAAGCAAAAAACGTAAGTTTATGTTTGAGAACAAACAATATTTTTGGGAAGAACCATATCTGTTTCGATTCTGCACTGATGGCATGATTAGGAGATGTATACCCGAAGAGGAGGTAGATTCGGTGATTAATATGTGTCATTCTAGGGAACCAGGTGGCCACTTCGAGCCAGATAGGACAGTGGCAAAAATCCTCCAAAGTGGGTTTTGGTGGCCACAAATGCATAAAGATGTTAATAACTATATTAAATATTGTGATGCATGTCAGAGAGTAGGGAATATCTCTAGGAGGAATGAGATGCTTCAACAGGGCATACTTGTGTGTGAGCTATTTGATGTTTGGGGCATAGATTTCATGGGACCCTTCCCCATGTCCCACAACAACCAATACATTCTTGTGGCGGTTGACTATGTTTCCAAATGGGTAGAAGCAGAAGCTCTACCCACAAATGATGCTCGAATGGTGATAAGATTTTTGAAAAAGAATATTTTTACCAGATTCGGCACCCCCCGGACCATTATCAGTGATTGGGGGGTCCCATTTCTACAATAGACAATTTGACACGTTGCTTCAAAAGTATGGCGTAGCTCATAGGGTTGCAATGCCCTACCACCATCAAACGAGCGGTCAGGTAGAAGTGTCAAATAGAGAGCTAAAACGTATTCTTGAGAAAACAGTAGGGAATGCTAGGAAAGACTGGAGCCTAAAGCTGGATGATGCCCTTTGGGCATACCGGACAGCTTTTAAGACTCCCATAGGAATGTCCCCCTATCGTTTAGTTTTCGGTAAATCTTGTCACCTACCTATTGAATTAGAACATAAGGCATACTGGGCATTGAAATATCTAAATTTTGACCCTAAGCTTTCAGGTGAACTACGGTTAACTCAGCTGCACAAACTGGATGAGCTCCGGTACAATTCCTACGAGAATGCCAAACTGTACAAAGAACGGACCAAAAGGGTGCATGATAGGAAAGTACAAAAGAAAACCTTTCAAATAGGCGATCAAGTACTTTTATACAACTCCCGATTGAGATTCTTCCCTGGCAAGCTCAAAAGTAGATGGTACGGGCCATTCTCAGTCATCAACGCGCACCCCTCCGGAATGGTCGAAATCGAGGGGAAGAATGGGATCATCCAGAAAGTAAACGGGAACCGTCTGAAGATTTATCTTGGCAAAGATGATTCGGACGTACAAGTTCTGCGCCTACAGACAATCACTTACCCTCCGGCCGATCAGTAAGTTGTCTTCTCCACCCTAACTCTTTACACTTGCTCTTTATGATTTCTGATGCAATGTTGGAACTTATTGCATATTTTTAGTGTGAGGAGGAGGGGTAGACAAACTCACAAAAATTGTATAATTTTTGAAATTTTTGTTGCGTCGTGTCTAGTTTAGTTTTGCATTTTTCGGGTTTTATTTATGTTTTGCATGTTTAGGACCTAAAACCGTGAACCTCCTTCGAATCTAAACTTCGTTATTTGTCCTTGAGGGCTGAGAACCGAATCTAAGATTGCACGACAACTAGTTTAGGTGTAGGACACAATCCTTGTATCTGTAAAAGCATGAGCTAAAGTTTGCATTTAGACCCTACTTTTGAAGAAATGTCAAAATCATTACTTAGGTAGATAACTTAAGAATTGAAGGCATGTGATGTTAAACTTGAGTTTGGGGAGAACTAGTAAACACAAAATTGAAACCCAAAGAATTGTGAGTTGAATTTGAGCCTAAGAGCGAAGATCAAAAAGCTCTTTTTCTTGACATTTTTGTGTGAATGCTTTGACTTGTGGAAGATTACAGATTTTGCACCTAATACTGTGTTGAACCTACATGCAATGATTTGAGATGATAAACGATGAAATCAGCCTCATTAGAATTAACCCTTTTCTTTACCTTATTTTCTCTTTTTCATCCACTCTAGGAAGCCCCTTTGAGCCTATATTTTTGTAGTTTATAGATTTTTCTTTCGTTCTAACCTATTTTTGCAAACCATCACTTGGTTTGCTACTTAACCCAAAGTTTTTGCAAAGCTCACATCGAGCCTTTGTCGTTCTAGTGCTTTATCTTTGTTTATGGCATCATAGTAGCAAGCCAAAAGGCTAAGAAGTGAATGAGCATCACTATCCCAAAAAGAAAAAAAGGGGGGGGGGAAAGAGAAAAACAGAAAAAGAAAAGAAAAGAGACGAACAAAAAGGGGAGAACTTCATTCCCCAGTTCTTAAAATCAAAACGTCTCAAGAAAACGTCCTAAAAAGAGAATAATGAATGAATAAAAAGCTCAGTCACTTCATATTTGCTAAAGCCATTTGAACTTTGTTTTTCTAGCGCTAGAACTATTAACCCTTGTTGTACCTTTAACCCTCTAACCACATTACAACCCTAATTCGAGGCTGTTTTTGATATCATTAGAGTCATATAGCATAGTAGAGGAACTCGAATGAACATGCAAAATCAACGTAATCCTAAGCAAGAACATAAGCCGAGAGTAAACACTTTAGCCACCAAAATTTTATGAAATGAGTGAACTACCTATGGTGAGGTGTTTTACTTAGCGATCCCATCAAGCTCGTTTTATTGAACATGTGTCCTTTTTCTTAAAACATATGACCTATGATAATTGAAATGCGGCTTTTGGATATCGTGTCTCTACTTTGTATTTTCGAATGCATGTGATTACAGATGCTCGAAATTATGTCAAACACCTAGTCAAACTGGGAGGTTTTCTAGCTTGTTTGTGATTACGAGTTTAGTTTTTTAGTTTACTTGGGGACAAGTAAAGTTTTAAGTGCGAGGAGGTTTGATAGGGGTCAAAAACCCCTATCTTTGGGTACGGTTTTAGGACGAGTTTTAGCGTTATTTAGTTAATAAGCGAGCAATTCTCGCATTTAAATGCTTTTGTGTGAGTTAGTTAGAAATTGGAAATGTTTTATTTACTTTTTGTTGTTTAGGCTCGTTTTGTGATCAATTTAGGCAAATACGGCAAAAATGGCATGCGTATAATAATTCCGTTATCTTTTGAAGCTAATTGATCCGTCAAAAGTCGCACCAAACGAAGCGTTTGCTCAAAATAAGCGATTGGCGGGTCAATTTAGCCTTTGGACTAATGTTATCTGGAGTTTTTGTGCATGCGTATGGATAAATTCGGGCGAAAAGCACGTTGTTGGCGTTCGGCAACCGAGCGGAGGCGTATCGGGCAAGACGGCTCGACGAACTGGCCTATTTTAGGCCAGCTCGCCGAGCTGGCGCGACCAGCTCGCGGCGAGCTGGCCTTCGTAGGCCAGCTCGCCGAGCAGGCCGGCAGAGGGCTGCTCGGCGAGCAGGCAATGCCTGCTCGCGACGAGCAGTGCCTGCTCGCCGAGCAGCTCACCCTGCTCGGCGAGCAGGCCTGCGGGAATTGGTCAAAAAGACCAATTCCGCCCCCACGACGCCACGATGGACCCTACGACTTCCTACCTGCATAAGGAAACGAAATAGGTCAAGAAAAGGGGCCGAGCCGCGTCTATAAATAGGATTTTTCCAATGTAAATTAGGCATCTTTCATTATTTGTAAACTACTTTAGCTTTCCCCTTGAATTTCCTCTCCATCTCCTCCATCTTCATCAACCTCCATTGAAGCTCCTTCAAAGCTGTTCTCGAGGAATATTCAAGGTTCGTCCTTAAGACCTAGGAAGCCGATTGCAGAGTAGACAGGTTCCTTGAAAGGGATTTTCGTATCTCCTTTTACTTTTCCTTGTTCTTACTCTTTGATACAGTCTATGAATCCTAGGCTAATTGTACCCTGTGACATTATCATTCATCTTTAATAATATTTTAGCTCTTATTTTGTTCTATGTTTAATTGTTTAATCTTTGTCTTACGCTTTATTCAATTGGTTTAACTCATTCAAAAGCCCCAAAATCGAGTAGGCACATATTGTGAGCTGAATCTGACCTAGTCAGAGCCTAGGAGATTGACGACCTCTTAGTTGATTAAGCCCAAATTGTTGAGCCTTAGACCTAGTTTCGGCCTTACAAGGGAATCACGCATTAGGAACTTCAGGAGGGTAAGTAGTGTTAATCGCCTTGAATACAAGTGACTTAGATTAGGTTTTTAACCAATAGACCTAATAACCTAACTTCATTATTATCGTTCATACCATGATCCTTCGGGTAATTGCATTAGTGAAAGATCAATTAGGAGTAGTTTAACTTAATTAGGAGTAGTTTAACTTAATTAGGAGTAGAATAACTTAGTTAGAACTAGATAACTTATATAGGAGTAGCGTAATTAAACCTAGGAGTAGATTAACTTAATCAAAACCAATTCAAACCCCACAAAGCCTAGATAACACCTGAGACCGAGTAGTTCAATAATTGTGGTAAATAAGTCCTGTGGATTCGATACATGGACTTTCCATATTTATTACTTGATAACGACGGGGTACACTTATTCCTTAGTGAGTCTTCCTCACCGAAGGCGCATCAACAGCTCGTACCTTCCTTGGGACAGTATCAACATCTTTTGAGCACGTTTCAAGTGCTTTTCTCTTCTTCTTTGTCTTTGCTGGCTCAGCAGACTCAGTAATAACTTTCTTTCCTTTCTTTGGTTCCACTTCCTGTTCAGCATCATTTTCTTCTTCATCTTCCTCAACATCTTCAGTCCCCTTCAAAGGCTGGTTGAATATCAACCCAAACAGCAGAGCCGCTGTAATTTCATTTCCCAAACTCTGAGTTTCATTGATTGTTTCTATTTTCTGATCTTCGAGGATTTAAGTGATTAGGGATCCCAGTCTGAGTTTATTACCTCCTCGTTGAAGTGCACCGACTAGAAACACCGGCATATTGAGTGGGTTGTGTTGAAACACCTTTCCACATAATTTTGATTTGACAAAATTGTTTAAGTATAATTAAAAACATATTCTAAACACACTAAGTTTAAATGCTTTGATTTATTCTACTAATGTGTTTGTTCAATGTTGAGTTAAATTGTTTATAAGATACAAAGTTTAAAAGGCCCAAAGCCCAATACGGAAGTCAAAGCCCAAGTCAAACAGTTTATGGCAACTCGGCCCGCGTATGTCAAAACGTTGTCGTTATGGACAAAACGCAACTCAGCGGAAGAAGGATCTAGAAGACCTTCGTGGAACAACTTCGGGACGAAGCTGCTGAGTTGATTCGACAAAGCGTACAAGACAGCAGCTGGCTAAGAAAAACTTCCAGACAAAGTGTTTCCACTTTGGGTAAAGTTCAGAAGACACAGTATGCTGTCTAGTTGACATTACCATAAATGGAGAGACATTCTGCCGAGCTGACCAAAAGCTGACCGAAGACAGAAGATACTCAAATCTGATTGGCCGAGAGTTCTGAGCAAGTCAGGATGACAACGACAGGAAGCCGTTTCCCTCCAATGGTTATTTCAAAATTCGAAATGACCGATGCCTCAGACGTCTCTATAAATAGTGCCATCAGTTGCTTCATTCAACAGACAACTTGATCAAGCCATTACGCTGACCAAATTTCTACGCAAGTTCTGCAAGCAAAAAGCAAAGCAATCTTACACTAAATTTCATATCTTTTGTGTAAAAGTCTAGAGTGATCATTCAATCATCTAAGGTGTCTTAGCAATCATTGTTTAGGACAAACACTTATCATTTCTAGAGATTAGAAAGGAGAGGCTGAGTACTCGGTTATAGTACTCAACGAGAGATTAGGATTGAGTAGAGGTATAGAGGAAGGTACTCTTGTTATACTCAGTTGCTAAGATTGTAAAAGGTTTGATGCTCTACCATTAAAGAGCTCAGTAGAGAATTCAAAATCTCGGAACGTGTTCCGGGGAAAGGACGTAGGCTTGGAGGCCGAACCTGGATAAATCTGTTGAGTAACATATTTCTAACCTTAAACTCTTTTATATATTTATTGCTTGCTTAAACAAAAACTGACCAAGTAAAGAGGTCAAGCTGAGTTGTGCGCATTGAATATCTGAGCTCAGGAATAGACTCCAAGTGCTATCTCCTAACTCAAGTAAAGAAACTGACCTAGTCACCAGTTGACTAAGCCAGTATCTTGCTATTCACTCAGCGCCGCTGTCCAAACCTTTTTCTCACGAAAAAGAAGTCTGCCCTAGCTTAAAATTTTTAAATAGTTCCTAACCCCCCCTTGGAACTATACTTGTAACGTTATAAGGGACCAACAAGTGGTATTAGAGCTTAAAAGCTCACTGTAAAAGGTTTAACCACCTTGAGCTGATCCCCACTATGGGCGAAAACAGCACTCGGTTTCTCCCAGGAAACCAAACAACTCAGATCTTACCTGAGGGGCTGTCCATTACTCGGCCTCCCCTATTCTTCGGGTCTAACTATACCTTCTGAAAGAATAGGATGAAAAATTTCATTCAGGCTACAAACATGAGTGCCTGGCTATCCATAGTCCAAGGCCCATTTGTACCTGTCGAAGTTGTGGCTGGCCAAACAGTTGTTAAAGTTGAGGCCAAATGGATAGAGGATGATCTCAAGAAGCTACAAAATCATGCTTCGGCTATAAATATGCTTCACTGTGCGCTCGATGCTGCAGAATATAATAAAATCTCAGGTTGTGAGTCGGCGCAAGAGATCTGGAAGAAGCTGGAGGTCACCTACGAGGGAACCAATAAAGTAAAGGAGTCCAAGGTGAACCAGCAGATGAGACTGTACGAGCTATTCGAAATGAACAATGATGAGGGTATATCTGACATGAATGCAAGGTTTACCAACATCATCAATGAGGTCAAGAGACTTGGGAAGATCTTCACTGAGGAAGAACAAGTCAAAAAGATACTCAGGAGTCTTCCTAAAGACTGGCAAGCAAAGAAGACCGCTGTTGAGGAAGCTCAGGACTTAACCACCTACAAATATGACGAACTCATCGGCTCGTTGCTGACCCATGAGATATCAATGAAAAACTTCGAGGTGAAGGAAAAGTCTGAAGACAAGAAGCAGAAATCTCTTGTCATGAAAGCTGACTCCACTGATGGGAGCTCAACAGATGATGAAGAGATGGCTATGTTCACAAGGAAGATGAAGAGGCTGTTCAGGAAAAATAACAAATATTCTAAGAAGCCTTACAGAAAGTTTGATAAGTATAAAGCTGAGTCCAGCGACAGCAAATACAAGAAAGACAACTCAAAGCCCATTACATGCTTTGAATGTCATCAAACTGGCCATATAAAGTCAAGCTGCCCCACGCTGAGGAAAGATAAGAAGAACGGCAAAAAGGCAATGGTGGCTACATGGAGCGACAGTGAGGAGTCTTCATCAATAGAAGCTGAGGCCACCGAGTCAGCGAAGATATGCTTCATGGCTGACGAACTTGCTGAGCCATGCGTCTCTGAGCATGCTGACCCCTTCGGTACATCTGACGGTGAGGAGCAATCAAATGAGGTAATATCACTTTCCCAGCTCAGAAACGAAATGGGTAATGCCCTGAGTGATCTCTATACACTTGTCAAAAAGTGTGATAAGAAAATTAGAGCACTCAGCAGGCGCTGTGACGAGGTTGAAGAGGTCAAGCTAAGTGACCTCAGATACCTTCTTCAGGACAACTCAACTTTGCATGATAACATGAAAATCATACATGAGTCTGTCTCTGAAGTCCAATCAGATTCAAAGAAACTGAGAAAGGACGTCACAAATATCCAGAACCAACTAAAGGTTCAAAACAAAAGGAATATTCCTCTGAATGCTCAGTACCGAAGTACTGGTCAGCAGAGATGGAATCCCCAGCGGAATGTCTAGTGTGACTTCTGTGGGAAGAAAGGACACACCACTAAGGTGTGCTGGCACGCTCAGCACTAGGGTGCTGACTAGTCAGTGAAAAATCCTAAACGGAAGGTCAGCTGTGACTTCTGTGGAAAGAATGGCCATACTGTCCATGTATGCCGCCATAAAATAAAATATGATGCTTTATCTGTTGAACCTAACAAGCAAGGGCCCAAAAAGAATTGGGTACCTAAAAGTAACTAGTTACAATGCAGGTAAGCCTGAGGTGTGCTGAGAAATCAAAGATGTGGTATATTGACAGCGCATGCTCAAGGCACATGACTGGTGATGAAACTCAGTTCATCACATTTGAGCGTAAACGAGGAGGAAGCGTAAGTTTTGGAGACAACAAAAAGGGTAAGATAGTAGGGTCAGGAACCATCGGAGGTAATCCTACTATTGAGTCAGTCTCCCTAGTCAGCGGACTCAAATATAACTTACTCAGCATAGCTCAGCTATGTGATAATGGGAGAAAAGTTATATTTGATGCTACTGGATGTAAAATATACGAGGGAAAAACAAATGAGTTAATTTTAACTGCCCCTCGGATTGATAATGTCTTTATGCTAGACTTAGAGAAAAAGTTTTCAAAAACTGTATGCTTAGTTTCAAAGGAAGAAAATTCCTGGCTATGGCACAGGAGACTTGGTCATGTAAGCATGGACCTCCTGGCCAAATTAGCAAGAAAGCAATTGGTTGAGGGACTGCCTGAACTTAGATTTGAAAAAGATCAATTATGCCACGCTTGCCAAGCTGGAAAACAAACCAAACAATCTTTTCATAGCAAAAACATTGTCTCAACTAAGCGTCCGTTAGAATTACTACACTTGGATCTCTTCGGTCCAGTCCAGCCGCTGAGTCCGGGTGGAAGAAGATTTTCCTTGGTCATTGTAGATGACTTCTCTCGGTACACTTGGGTCAGCTTGCTGAGCAGCAAAGATGAGACCTTTGAGACATTTTCAAATTTGGTTAGAAAACTTGAAAATGATAAAGACCTAAAACTTGCTCACATCCGAAGTGATAATGGTGGAGAATTCAAAAACCAACAGTTTGTTGAATTCTGTGAAGCCAGCGGCATTGACCATAACTTCTCTGCTCCTAGAACGCCTCAACAAAATGGGGTCGTTGAAAGGAAGAACAGAACACTGGTTGAAATAGCCAGGACAATACTGAGTGAGCATAGGCTTCCAAAGTATTTTTGGGGTGAGGCTGTTAACACAGCGTGCTTTATTCTTAATAGGGCTCTTGTTAGACCTATACTAAAGAAAACCCCCTACGAGCTTTGGAAAGGACGAAAGCCCAACATTGGATACTTTCGTGCCTTTGGCTGTAAATGTTTTATTTTAAATACTAAAGATAGCCTAGCTAAATTTGACTCAAAAGCTGATGAAGCTATCTTTCTAGGCTACTCAACAAACAGCAAAGCATATAGAGTTTTCAATAAACGAACTCAAGTTTTAGAAGAGTCAGTACATATTGAGTTCGACGAAACTAACCCTGCAGGAAGATATCTGCCGCTGACCGAGGATGATCCACACTCAGCACCCGCTGATCAAGATACAGCCGCTGAGTCATTCCCTCAAGGGCTGATCAAAGGTAAAAGTGAACCAAATATTGTTTTCACTGACCAGTCTTCACCTGCAGAGATTGTTGAAACACAGACAGCATAAGACATCAATCTACCCAAAGAGATAAGGATTCCAATAGGGCACTCAGAGAGTGCAATCCTTGATGCCGCTGAGAATACCCTGATGACAAGAAACCAACTCAGGAGGTACCTCAGCAATGTAGCCTTCGTCTCAGTTCAAGAACCTAAGAACTTCGCTGATGCTCAGGAAGATGAATTCTGGATGAGCGCAATGCAAGAGGAACTCGACCAATTCAGAAGAAATGATGTATGGGAGCTAGTGCCACATCCAAGGAGTCAGAAGACCATTGGAACAAGATGGGTCTTCCGCAACAAGCTGGATGAGCAAGGAAACGTAGTCAGGAACAAAGCAAGGCTGGTAGCTCAGGGCTACAGTCAGCAAGAAGGTATTGACTACGGTGAGACCTTTGCCCCAGTGGCAAGGCTAGAGGCTATTAGGATTTTATGTGCATATGCATCTTACATGAACTTTAAACTGTTTCAAATGGATGTTAAGAGTGCATTCCTTAATGGAGTTATAAACGAGGAAGTTTATGTTAATCAACCTCCAGGGTTTGAGGATCCTAAATTCCCAAACCACGTTTATAAACTCAAAAAGGCTCTGTACGGCCTCAAGCAAGCACCACGTGATTGGTATGAGAGGCTGACCAGTTTCCTGCTGACTAGAAATTATGTCAGGGGCAAAGCTGATACAACCTTATTCATTAAGAGAAAGGGTAAAGATACCCTGCTGGCTCAAATATATGTTGATGATATTATTTTCGGTGCTACTAATGAGTCAATATGCAAGGAATTTAGCAAGCAAATGCAGACTGAGTTTGAAATGTCGATGATGGGAGAACTCAACTTCTTCCTTGGACTTCAAATCAAACAAGGAAAGAATGGCATCTTCATCAGTCAAGCTAAATATGCCAAGGAGATATTGAAGAAATATGATCTTGAAAATTGCAAGCCAATATCCACTCCTATGGGCACTGACACTGTCCTATGCGCTGACGAGAATGGTAAGTCGGTAGACAGCAAATTGTATCGAGGTATGATAGGCTCTCTACTTTACTTAACAGCAAGTAGACCAGACATTCAGTTCTCAATATGCTATTGTGCCAGATATCAATCTAACCCTAAGGAATCTCATTACATAGCTGTAAAAAGAATCCTTAGATATTTGCAAAGCTCAGTGAACGCAGGTTTATGGTATCCTAACACTAATGGCTTTACACTCGTTGGATACACTGACGCTGACTATGGTCGAGACAAGCTAGAACGGAAAAGCACCTCTGGAGGATGTCATTTCTTAGGAAGCTGTCTTGTATCCCGGTTCAACAAAAAGCAGGCGTCAGTAGCCTTGTCTACCACTGAAGCTGAGTACATTGTTGCCGGTCACTGTGTTGCTCAAATCTTATGGATTAAGCAACAGCTTGAAGACTATGGTGTTCAAACAAAGACAATTGAGGTCAAATGCGACAACAAAAGTGCAATTGATCTATCAAAGAACCCAATTCAACACAGCAGAATGAAGCATGTCAGCATAAGGCATCACTTCATTAGAGACCATGTACTCAAGGGTGAGATAAAGCTGACCTACGTCCCAACGGATGAGCAGCTTGCGGATATCTTCACAAAGCCACTGGCTCGTGAACAGTTCATCATACGGAGAGAAGCCATTGGTATGTTTAATCCTCTTCAGTAAATTCCTATTCTAAAATGTAAATTTATGCTGAATGATTTAGGCAAATGCATGCTGAGTGATTGTTATGCTGAGTACTTAACGCAAAATACACATTAAAACTGAGTAAATATGCACACCGAGTAGTAATCTCGAACTGAGAAATCATCCTACTGACCACTCAGAATATAAAACGCTTAGTATTCTAAACGGTGAGTGTTAGATCCGTTGCATTAAATGCAAAAGCACGCGAATAGCCACCTAGGATGACGTATGCGCCGAATGTGTCATAAAAGCCAGGATCTTTGTCGGTTGACAATCCCAAGGCAAAACTGACACATGGATTCGATAAGATCCACTCTTCACCGCTATAAATAATGGGTAAATCCCCATTTTTATTTTCTTTACACTTAACGAATTCTTTGGCAAAGCATTCTCTCTCTAAAAACCCTCAAAGCTTCTCATCCTTTTCTGAAACAATGACTAGAGTTTCCGTAAACATCTCCGGTGCCGGTCACCCTAAGACTAGCTCCGATGAACCCTCCAAGCAAACTACTATGCCTGAAATTACCAAGGTCACTACGCCGAGCAAAGGCAAAGCTGACCAAGCTGCCCCATCCAAAGGAAAGCCGACCAAGGCAAGAACCTATTCCAAGGTATTTGAAGATATTAGCGAATGGAAAGTAGACTTCTCACGATGGGTTTCTGAGACCTTTGTGACATCCGAGCAACCCTTCTGCGAATGGATATCGCAAAATGGTTGGACCGAGCTGTTCTCCATTAGGGATCACACCTATCCTGACCTAGTAAGGGAGTTCTACAACAACCTCCGAGTCGCTGATGATAACCAGGACTATCTGGCAACAGTAGTAAGGGGGAAAACGATTTTCATCAATCCCACCTATTTGGCAAATTTGCTGAAGTTGAAAAATGAGGGAGCAAAACTGAGAAGAACTGGAGATCAGGATAACACTAACTATGAAGTCAACTTTTGCAAGCCCCCTGGTCATTCTGGAGAAATCTCGAGTACCTCAATGGGTCATCACCAAAAGATGGCTCACTATTTGCTGACCTACTTTATTTATCCCAAGATCAACTGCACCACCTCAGCAACGAATTTTGAGCAATGCTTCATATGGCATATGCTGACGTACAAGCCGATCAATATGCCAATATTCTTGATTGCTGGGTTCCTAAGGAGCACTGGAACGCTCAGGCTGGGATCACTCATCACCAGGATCCTCATTGATCATCAAATCGACCTATCTCAGGAAACAAAGGCTAGAGGATCTGAGATTACTGCGGCTTCGCTAAGGGCTTTGAAGTTCAATCAGCCACTAAAGAAAGGAAAAGCTGCTGCTGAACAACAAGCTGAGGAAACAGCTCCAAAGCAAAGCCAAAGGACAAAGGCTCCAGCTGCCCGCAAGAGGAAAGCTGCTGTGACCTCTTCTAAGAAGGCTGAGCCTCAGACCAAGAAGTCAAAATCAGCTGCTGAACCAGGTCAGGAAAGACCTAAGTCAGCTGAGAAAAGGAGCAAGCAAGAAGAGCCTGAAGTTGAGGAAAGAATAAATGCTTATGAGCAACCTCAAAAGAAGCAGAAGTCTTCTACACTGACTCCTATTGATGCTATCCCTACTGATGTCGTTGTGCCTGGTGATTCACACTACACACAGTGTCTAGGAACTGTAGCTGAGCATCAAGAAGATGAAGTGCATCTGGACGATCAGTTCATTGCATAAGTTGAGGAAGAGTTAGATGGCGATAGTGAAGAAGATGAAGAACAAGAAGAAGCAAGCGGTCAGGACGACGCTGAGGACACTGAGGAAACAACTAGTGAGGTTGATGCTGAGCCAACCAATACTAGGTTGGCTGCTGGAGATGAACAAGAACCTGACCAACACAATGTTGATCAAGGACAAGAACAAGCTGACCAGCTTAATGATGATCAAGAGGAAACTTCTCCCTCTCACTTGGGAGAGTCTATTCAAGCTGACACTCCTCCTCCTCTCAGAAGAAGACTAGTTAAGGCAAGTCAGAAGTCAGTAATTGACATTCCTGTTCAACCACCAACTGTCCCTGACTTTGTCATTCAGAAGCCGACCCAAGACCCTTCTAAACTGAAGCTGAAATTTTTCAAAAAACAACCATCTACTACTCTATCGGCTTCCCTTGAAAAGCAAGCCTCTGTTTCTTCACCAAAGGAACACGCCGACTTGAATGCTTCCGCCAACTCAACAAGTCAAGTTGAGTCAATTCCTGTAAATGCTGTCAATCCAAGCATTGTGCTGACTCACAACATTCCCGCACCAGTCAACACAGATAGCATTAGAATTACCTCTTCTCCAATCAACACCTCTTCCAATCAATCAGTTCTACCTAAAACCCAAGTGCAGATTGGAAACACACTTCCAGTCACTGACCACGTCATTCCTTTGACTCCTCTTTCCACCGGTCATACTGAGGAAACAAGGCAAGCAAATGAAGGCTCTCTTAACTACTTGCATGCCACCGAGTCTGGAAAAAGAACCATCGACTCGGTGCAAACATTGATCAAAGACCTTCATCAATCCACTCAACCTGCTGCTGGGTCTTCTACTGCCGAAACAACTCAGCTCTCCCATGTAACTCAGCTTCTCAATGAAGTTAAGGGATTCAAGGACTTGCTGAGTGTCATCGTTACCTTTCAAGCACAGCAAGCTAAGCAGGATTCCATCTCAAAGCTGGCTGAGATCCAGCTGACAATAGTTCAACATCTCAACGCTCTTCAACAACAAGTTCAGACTTTGTCAGCTGCGAACACACGTTATGCTACTTCTGATGAAGTTAAAATGCTCTTTGCTCATCTTCACACTGAGCAAATCAAAACCAACGAGCAAATGGTCTCTTATTCTCAGTGCTCAGTAGAGCAAATTGGTGAGGCCGTTCGATTGCTGAACTTGAATAAGCAAGAGATGGATACTGACGCTATGAAGCAAAATGAAATGCTGTCTATCACCAGACAAACCTTCAACCACATACGTCACACAAATATTCAGCGTCAATATTATGACACATCCTTACTCAAGTCATTCCATCAAGTCGTTGCTGGCCTGACCGACGCACTTACCTGGATAGGTAAATCTCAAGATTTCATAGTAAGCATGATCAGCGCTGCTGAACTCAATATACCCGTCGAGGTATCAGATGATGGAGTTGAAATTTTTGATGGTGTCAATGAAAGTGCCGATAGGCTTAAGGCACTATCCACAGAACTGACCAGAGCTGTCTTAACCGACGCCTTTAGGATTCCTCCTCCCGATGCTGACAAAACGGGGAGAAAGAACAAGCTAGAACACAGCATGACCATAGTCAGTCAAAACAAAAGAAAAAGAAATAGAAATTAGGCTAGCTCAGTTATGCTATGTTTGTAGTCTCTATGTGTTATGTTTTTCTTTCTCTTGCTGTAAACACTGACTACTTCTAGTATCATCAATACTTGCATCTGTGTATCCAAAAACTAAATTATGAGTTATTATCTATGATGCTGAGTATTATATCATTATGTATCTTCAATTACATCAACCATTTTTAATGCTTATAAAACTTGTTGATTGTACCCAATGCTGATAACATGTTTGACATTGACTTATATGTTTATAAAACATTGTCTTATAAAACTCATTGAACAACAAATTACTCAGCGCCCTCTGAATGCTATAACTTCCGCTTAAACACTGAGTAAAATAGAATATGTTCCATGAGCTGACCTATATCTGAAAACTGACCTTAGACTTACTTGATTAAACCTTCAAATGTTTAGAGTAAAACTAAGTCAGTGGCTCAACCCTTACGAGGGAGTTTGCTAAGATATATTAGGTCAACTATCATGGGGGAGCTCAATACTGAGTTCTTCGCTGAATAGTTTTGCCAACATCAAAATGGGGGAGTTTGTTGAAACACCTTTCCACATAATTTTGATTTGACAAAATTGTTTAAGTATAATTAAAAACATATTCTAAACACACTAAGTTTAAATGCTTTGATTTATTCTACTAATGTGTTTGTTCAATGTTGAGTTAAATTGTTTATAAGATACAAAGTTTAAAAGGCCCAAAGCCCAATATGGAAGTCAAAGCCCAAGTCAAACAGTTTATGGCAACTCGGCCCGCGTATGTCAAAACATTGTCGTTATGGACAAAACGCAACTCAGCGGAAGAAGGATCTAGAAGACCTTCGTGGAACAACTTCGGGACGAAGCTGCTGAGTTGATTCGACAAAGCGTACAAGACAGCAGCTGGCTAAGGAAAACTTCCAAACAAAGTGTTTCCACTTTGGGTAAAGTTCAGAAGACACAGTATGCTGTCTAGTTGACATTACCATAAATGGAGAGACATTCTGCCGAGCTGACCAAAAGCTGACCGAAGATAGAAGATACTCAAATCTGATTGGCCGAGAGTTCTGAGCAAGTCAGGATGACAACGACAGGAAGTCGTTTCCCTCCACCGGTTATTTCGAAATTCGAAATGACTGATGCCTCAGACGTCTCTATAAATAGTGTCATCAGTTGCTTCATTCAACAGAGAACTTGATCAAGCCATTATGCTGACCAAATTTCTACGCAAGTTCTGCAAGCAAAAAGCAAAGCAATCTTACACTAAATTTCATATCTTTTGTGTAAAAGTCTAGAGTGATTATTCAATCATCTAAGGTGTCTTAGCAATCATTATTTAGGACAAACACTTATCATTTCTAGAGATTAGAAAGGAGAGGCTGAGTACTCGGTTATAGTACTCAGCGAGAGATTAGGATTGAGTAGAGGTATAGAGGAAGGTACTATTGTTATACTCAGTTGCTAAGATTGTAAAAGGTTTGATGCTCTACCATTAAAGAGCTCAGTAGAGAATTCGAAATCTCGGAACGTGTTCCGGGGACAGGACGTAGGCTTGGAGGCCGAACCTGGATAAATCTGCTGAGTAACATATTTCTAACCTTAAACTCCTTTATATATTTATTGCTTGCTTAAACAAAAACTGACCAAGTAAAGAGGTCAAGCTGAGTTATGCGCATTGAATATCTGAGCTCAGGAATAGACTCCAAGTGCTATCTCCTGACTCAAGTAAAGAAACTGACCTAGTCACCAATTGACTAAGCCAGTATCTTGCTATTCACTCAGCGCCGCTGTCCAAACCTTTTTCTCACAAAAAAGAAGTCTGCCCTAGATTAAAATTTTTAAATAGTTCCTAACCCCCCCCCCCCCCTTGGAACTATACTTGTAACGTTATAAGGGACCAACAGGTTGTAGGTCAGCATGTGCCATATGAAGCATTGCTCGAAGTTGGAGGCCGACGATACTGGGTTGAGCTTTGGGAAGATGAAGTTGGTCAATATGTAATGAGCCATCTTCTGATTTTGCCCCATACAGGTGCTGGGTATCTCTCCTTTGTGATTCTTTGGTTTGCAGAATCCTTTGACATGGTCAAGCGTTTCTTTGGTTGTCCTAAACTCTTTCCCTTCCTCTCGCAGGTTGAGTAAGGTTGCTAAGTAGGATGGGGTGATTGTTATCTTGTGCCCCTTGACGGAAGTTTCCAAGTAGTCAGGATCTTCTTCATCGATATAAAGATTGGAGTAAAATTCCCTAACTAACCTAGGATAGGTTTTCCCAAGGAGAGAGAAGAGTCCTACCCATTCATTCTTTTCAATCCACTCACAGAAGGGTTTTTCAGCGGTGATGAAGCTGGGAGAGAACCATCTACATTTCAGAACTTCCAGATTGTTGACCTTCTTGTGGACTTTGACCATGTTCCTTTCCTTGGGCTTCTTTGAAGAGCTTGCTGGGTCAGCTTGAGGGTTTTTGTTCGGAGTTTGGTTAAGCTGTGGAGGAGATTTTGGATTTTCATCGGTGTGATGTTTACCGGAATCACCACCGGAGACATTCTGAGGGTTCGACATTTTCTTCTCAGAGTTTTTCGAGGGATTTTGAAATTCAGAGAGAGAGAGATTGGAATGCCAAAGGATTCAAGTGTAAAGATGCTTAAGTGGGAAATCTTCCACTATTTATAGAGATTTTAAATCGATCCTATTCGTTGGACTAGCCGTTTTTCCTTGGGGTATTCAATCGACAGAGATTCTGTCACTTATGACACATTCGGCGCATGGGTTTTGCCTTTATTGCTTACGTTATCCAAGGTGCCCTTTTTATTACACGTGTTTGCATTAAATGGTGCAGGTGGGTTTTACTCAGTTTTACTAGAATATGGAACGTTTGTGATGCTAAGTACTTAGTTCTACGTAGATGAGTTTCTTATCTCTTAGTAACTTAGCATAGGATAATCACTCAGCATGTATATCTATTGAGCATAGAGTGATCTTCTACATTTTAAGCCCAGTAAGTAGTAGCTACTAATTTTGAATTCACTCAGCATGGCAATCACTCAACATTCAATTTTTCACATAGAGTTATTGAAGAGGATTAGACATACCGATAGCTCCCCTTAGTATGTTGAATTGTTCACGAGCCAATGGCTTGGTGAAGATATCTGCAAGCTGTTCATCTGTTGGTACATAGGTCAGCTTGATCTCACCCGTTAGTACGTGATCTCTGATGAAGTGATGCCTTATGCTGACATGCTTCATCCTATTGTGTTGGATTGGATTCTTGGATAGATCAATGACACTCTTGTTGTCACATTTGATCTCTATTGTTTCTGTTCTTACTCCATAATCCTCAAGCTGTTGCTTAATCCATAGAACTTGGGCAACACAGCTTCCAGCAGCTACGTACTCAGCTTCAGTTGTAGACAAGGCAACTGATGACTGCTTCTTGCTGAACCAAGATACTAGACAGCTTCCAAGGAAATGACATCCTCCTGAAGTACTTTTACGTTCTAGTTTATCTCGTCCATAGTCAGCATCAGTATATCCAATGAGTGTGAAGTCATTTGAGGTTGGATACCATAAACCTGCATCAACTGAGCTCTGCAAATATCTAAAAATTCTTTTTACAGCAATTAAGTGAGATTCCCTAGGGTCAGCTTGATATCTTGCACAATAACATACTGAGTACTGTATATCAGGTCTACTAGCCGTGAGATAAAGTAAGGAGCCTATCATACCTCGATAAAGTTTACTATCTATTGACTTACTTTTCTCATCTTTGCATATGACAGTATCAGTACCCATAGGGGTTGATATGGGTTTGCAATCTTCCATATCGAACTTCTTTAACATCTCTTTGGTGTACTTGGACTGACTTATGAAGATGCCATTCTTACCTTGCTTAATTTGAAGTCCAAGGAAGAAGTTGAGTTCACCCATCATGGACATCTCGAACTCAGTTTGCATCTGTTTGCTAAATTCTTTACACAAAGATTCATCAGTAGCACCAAATATTATATCATCTACATAGATTTGTGCAAGTAGGGTATGTTTACCCTTTTTCTTAATGAACAAGGTTGTGTCAGATTTTCCTCTGACATAGTTCCTGGTCAGCAGGAAGTTGGTCAACCTCTCATACCAAGCTCTTGGAGCTTGCTTCAGACCATACATGGCCTTCTTGAGTTTATAAATGTGGTTTGGAAATTTTGGATCTTCAAACCCAGGAGGTTGGTTAACATATACCTCTTCGTTTATAAAGCCATTAAGACATGCACTTTTAACATCCATTTGATATAATTTAAAGTTCATAAAACTGGCATATGCACATAATATACGTATAGCTTCTAGCCTAGCAACTGGTGCAAAAGTTTCACCATAGTCAATACCCTCTTGCTGACTATAGCCTTGAGCTACAAGTCGAGCCTTGTTTCTGACTACATTTCCATGCTCATCTAGTTTGTTTCTAAAGACCCACTTAGTTCCTATGGACTTTTGATTTCTGGGCTTAGGTACTAGATCCCATACCTCATTTCTTGTGAATTGGTCTAGCTCTTCTTGCATAGCATTGATCCAATATTCATCGTGCTCAGCATCAGCAAAGTTCTTTGGTTCATGTACTGATACAAAAGCCACATTGCCTAGATACTTCCGAAGCTGATCTCTTGTCATTACCTTGTTTTTAGCAGAATCAAGAATGGATTTTTCTGAATGTCCTCTTGGAATTCTTATTTCTTTAGGCAATGCTGAGTTATTTGGAACAGGTGTTTCTACAATTTCTGCAGGAGTAGATTGGTCAGCGAAGGTAATTTCAACTTCTTGTTTACCTTTGGTCAGCCCCTGTATTGATGACTCAGGAGCACCATTTTGGTTAGCGGAAGCTGAGCTCAGTTCATCTTCTTCGAGCTCGGTTGACTTCCCTGCAGGGTCAGCTTCATCGAACTCAATGTGGACAGACTCTTCTACTATTTGAGTTCGTTTATTATATACTCTATATGCTTTGCTGTTTGTTGAGTACCCTAAAAAGATCGCTTCGTCAGCTTTAGCATCAAATTTTGCAAGGTTATCCTTTGTATTGAGTATAAAACACTTACACCCAAAGGCACGAAAGTAGCCAATGTTGGGCTTTCGTCCTTTCCAAAGTTCATATGGAGTTTTCTTAAGAATAGGTCTAACTAAAGCCCTATTGAGAATATAGCACGCTGTGTGGACAGCTTCACCCCAGAAATACTCTGGAAACCTATTTTCACTCAGCATGGTTCTAGCAATTTCGACAATTGTTCTGTTCTTTCTTTCAACAACCCCATTCTATTGAGGTGTTCTAGGAGCAGAGAAATTGTGGTCAATACCACTGGTTTCACAGAATTCATCAAATTGTTGGTTTTTGAATTCTCCACCATTGTCGCTTCTAATATGAGCTACTCTTAGGTCTTTGTCAATTTCAAGCCTTTTAATCAATGTGGTGAACATCTCAAATGTTTCATCCTTGCTACTTAGCAAGATGATCCAAGTGTACCGAGAGAAATTGTCTACAATGACCAAGGAAAATTTCTTACCTCCCAAGCCGAGTGGCTGGATAGGTCCGAAAAGATCCAAGTGTAGTAATTCCAATGGTCTCTTGGTTGAGATAATATTTTTACTTTGAAATGACTTCTTAGTTTGTTTGCCTTGCTGACAAGCTTTACACAATTGATCTTTTTCAAATTTAAGTTTGGGCAATCCCTCAACTAGTTGCTTTCTAGCTAATTTGGCAAGAAGGTCCATGCTTACATGACCAAGTCTCCTATGCCATAGCCAGAAGTTATCCTCTTTAGACACTAAGCATATGTTTTTGGAAAACTGTTTTTCTGAACTCAACATGTATACATTGTCTACACGAGGGGCAGTTAAAATCAATTCATTTGTATTTCCCTCGAGTATTTGACACTTAGTATCATCAAATACAACCTTTCTGCCGCTTGTGCAAAGCTGAGCTACACTCAGCAGATTGTATTTAAGACCTTTAACTAAGGAGACTGACTCAATAGTTGGGTTACCTCCGATAGTACCTGAGCCGACTATCTTACCCTTCTTATTGTCCCCAAAGCTTACACTACCTCCTCGTTTAAGCTCTAGTGTGATGAATTGTGTTTCATCACCTGTCATGTGCCTTGAGCATGTGCTGTCTATGTACCAAAGTTTTGACTTCTCCACGCATGTCAAGCTGACCTGCATTTTAAACTATTCATCTTTAGGTACCCAATTCTTTTTGGGTCCTTTCTTGTTAGTATAAACAGGTGCAAAGTCATATTTTAGTTTGTGACGGCATACTTTTATAGTGTGGCCATTTTTACCACAGAAGTCACAATGAATTACCCTTTGAGGGTGGTACTGAGTGTGGTCAGCATTGTTATGCTGAGCATGCCAACATACCTTAGTGGTATGTCCTTTTCTTCCGCAGAAGTCACATTGGACAATCCGCTTGTTGAACCAACACACATCTTTCGTGTGTCCCCTTTTCCCGCAACAGTCACACTGAGTGAACTGTTTATGCTGATTAGTACTTGTGTACTCAGCATGGGGTTTAGTTCTATTTGAGCCTTTTACTTGACTTTGTAAGGTTGTAATGTCCTTTCTTAGTTTCTTTGACTCAGATTAGACCTCCGTGACAAACTTATGCATTATTTGCATGTTGCTATGTAAGTCTGAATTGTCTTGGAGGAGATATCGGAGGTCACTCAGCTTGACCTCTTCAATCTTGTCACATCGCCTACTGAGTGATTTTATTTTCTTGTTACATTTTTTGGTTAATGTGTATAAATCACTCAGGGCATTTACCATCTCATTTCTAAGCAAGAGTAAAGATGTTACCTCATTGTTGTGTTCCTCCTGGCCAGTTTCATCGGAGAGGTCAGCTTGCTCAGATTGAGAATGGTCAGCATCATCAGCCATGAAGCATATATTGGCTGTTTTAGTTGCATCAGCTTCAGATGAGGTTGACTCATCACTGTCGCTCCATGTTGCTACCATAGCCTTTTTGCTTCCCTTCTTTTCTTTCTTGAGGTTGGGACAGCTTGACTTGATGTGCCCAGTTTGGTGGCACTCAAAGCATGTGACAGACTTGGAACTGTCCTTCTTGTATTTGTCACTGGACTCAGCTTTGTACCTGTCACTTTTTCTGAATGGTCTTTTGCTATTTCTGTCACTTCTTCTGAACAGCTTCTTCATCTTTCTAGTGAACATAGCCATTTCCTCATCATCAGTTGACTCAGCTTCTGTGGAGTCAGCTTTCATCACTAGTGATTTTTGTTTCTTGTCTTCTGACTTTTCTTTCTCTTTGGCTTCAAAGTTTTGCATTGAGATCTCATGAGTCAGCAGAGATCCGATTAGCTCGTCATACTTGTATGTAGTCAGGTCCTGAGCTTCTTCTACTGCAGTTTTCTTTGCTTGCCAACTCTTAGGTAAGCTTCTCAAGATTTTCTTCACTTGTTCTTCTTCGGTGAAGTTCTTGCCGAGTCTTTTTAGTTCATTTATGATATTAGTGAATCTAGCATTCATGCTGGAGATGTCCTCATTGTCGTTCATCTCGAACAGCTCATACAATCTCATGTGTTGATTCACCTTTGACTCTTTGACCTTGCTTATACCTTCGTAGGTCACCTCGAGCTTTTTCCATATCTCCTGTGCTGACTCACAACCTGATATTTTATTGTATTCTGCAGCATCTAGAGCACAATGAAGCATATCGATAGCCGAAGCATTATTTTGAAGTTTTCTAAGTCATCTTCTGACCACTCAGTTTCACTCTTAATAACTTTCTGATTGTTAACAGTTTTATATGGCACGTATGGGCCTTGAACTATTGCAAGCCATGCACTCATGTTTGTGGCTTGAATAAAGTTCTTCATCCTATTCTTCCAGAAAGTATAATTAGATCCAAAGAATATGGGAGGCCGACTAATAGATAATCCCTCAGGGAGTATCTGTGTTGTTTGGTTCCCTAGAAGGAAACGAGTGCTGTTCTCAGCCATTTATGGGGATCCGCTCAAGATAGTTATATCTTAGAGTAGTGAGCTTAGGCTCTGATACCACTTGTTGGTCCCGTGTGATTAGTTCCAAGGGGGGGTTAGGAACTAATATAATTTTTTTTTTCGCTAATTTAATTATACTGACTTGATAATTTTGATGAGTTTGTTAACTCAGCTTTTGGTCAGCACGCCCGATCTTAATGTAAGATAGCTTTGGTCAGATGTTGACTAAGGTTGTTTTACTCGTGAGTTGGGAATTGACACTTTCTGTGGTCAGCTTCCAACTCAGCACTCTAATTCACTCAGTATCAGTTTAAATGATTTATATGCTGAGTAAATTCAACCGACAACACATGCACATATATATATATATATATATATATATATATATATATATATATATTGAGAGAGTTAGAAATTACTCAGTACGACTTATCCTGGTTCGGCCTCTCTGCCTACGTCCAGTCCCCAGAGTCCTCCAGGCTTTTGGAATCCAATACTGAGCTCTTTAAAGGTAGAGCACAAACCGTTTACAAGGCAGTTGAATATGCAAGAGTACCGTCCTCTATTCTTCTACTCAACTCCTACTAAGCACCACAACCCAGTACTTAGATTTCTCTACCACTGAATGTTTACAACCAAACACTCAGCACAACACTCTCAATATCACAATTGATACAAGTTGTTCTTTTTCAAATGAAGAACACTTTAGATGATTACAAACAATCGATCTAGCATTTACACAGGAATAGAAGATGGGTGTAAGATCTCTTTCTTGTTTTTGAGTGCTTTGAACTTGTATTTTTCTCTCTTGTATTTTTCTTTCTGTGCTTCGGCAATGATCTAAGGAGTTTGATTGTCTTTATATAGATGAAGACCTGGATGAGGATCATTTCAACTGATTTAGCCGTTAAGTCCAAAACGGCTCTTTTAGGAGACATCGTCTGGTCAGCTTCAGATTTTGCAGCCCAATCCTATCCTCTGAATTCTTCAGTCGTCAGACTTGTCTTCTTCATGCAGTCCTTGTCTTTTTGTGGCAGTTGTCTTTTAGCAATAATCTGTTTACCCATGCATCTCGGAATGTGTCTTCTGCGTAATTCTGAGGATTCAATTATTGGTGCAGAAGGTTTTCAAGACTTGTCTTTTAGTGAACGGATTTCTCACGCTGTCCTGAAGATTTACTCAACTTCTACTTTGTTATTCATTGTCTTCGTTTGTTGTCAACTTCCATGCTGAGTTTCATTTCACTTCGCTATGTTGAACTTCAGGCTTCTATTCTTTGATACTGAGTTCAATTCTACTCAGTTTGTTCTTTGATCTCATGCTGACTTCGTCCTGTCTTACCTTTTATATCTTTTTGTATTTAAGTTTATACTCAACATTGAACAAACAAATTAGTACAATTAAATCAAAGCACTTAAATTTAATTGTCTCTTAATCATGGATGATTTTGTCAAATCAAAATCTTGTGGAAAGGTGTTTCAACAAGTAGCTCATATTAGAAGTGACAATGGTGGAGAATTCAAAAACCAACAGTTTGATGAATTCTGTGAAGCCAGTGGTATTGACCACAATTTCTCTGCTCCTAGAACACCATAACAAAATGGGGTTGTTGAAAGGAAGAACAGAACAATTGTCGAAATTGCTAGGACAATGCTGAGTGAAAATAGGCTTCCAAAGTATTTCTGGGGTGAAGTTGTCCACACAACATGCTACATTCTCAATAGGGCTTTAGTTAGACCTATTCTTAAGAAAACCCCATATGAACTTTGGAAAGGATGAAAGCCCAACATTGGCTACTTTCGTGCTTTTGGATGTAAATGTTTTATACTCAACACAAAAGATAATCTTGCAAAATTTGATGCTAAAGCTGACGAAGCGATCTTTTTAGGGTACTCACCTAACAGCAAAGCATATAGGGTGTATAATAAACGAACTCAGGTTGTAGAAGAGTCTGTCCATATTGAGTTCAATGAAGCTGAGCCTGCAGGAAAGTCAACTCAGCTCGATGAAGATGAACCAAGCTTAGCTTCCGCTGATCAAAATGAAGCCTCTGAGTCATCAATACAAAGGTTGACCAAAGGTAAGCAATAAATTGAAATAACCTTTGCTGACCAATCTATTCATGCAGAGATTGTAGAAACACCTGTTCCAAACAACTCAACATTGCCCAAAGAAATAAAAATCCCAAGAGGACATTCGGAGAAGTCCATTCTTGATGCTGCTGACAACAAGCTGATGACAAGAGATCAGCTTAGGAAGTATCTTAGCAACGTTGCCTTCATCTTAATGCATGAGCCAAAGAACTTTGCTGATGCTGAGCACGATGAATATTGGATCAACGCTATGCAAGAAGAGCTTGATCAATTCACAAGAAATGAGGTATGGGATTTAGTACCTAAACCTAGGAATCAAAAGACCATAGGAACTAAGTGGGTCTTTAGAAATAAATTAGATGAGCAAGGCAACGTAGTCAGAAATAAAGCCCGACTTGTAGCCCAAGGCTATAGTCAGCAAGAGGGCATTGACTACGGTGAAACCTTTACACCCGTTGCTAGGTTAGAAGCTATACGTATACTGTGTGCCTATGCAAGTTTTATGAACTTTAAATTATACCAAGCATTTCTTAATGGCTTTATAAACGAAGAGGTATATGTTAGTCAGCCTCCAGGGTTTGAAGATCCAAAACTTCCAAACCACGTTTATAAACTAAAAAAGGCCCTATATGGCCTAAAGCAAGCTCCAAGAGCTTGGTATGAGAGGTTAACCAACTTCCTGCTGACTAGGAATTATGTCAGAGGCAAAGCTGACACAACCTTGTTCATTAAGAAAAAGGGTAAAAATACCCTACTTGCACAAATTTACGTAGATGACATAATTTTTGGTGCTACTGACGATTCTATGTGCAAAGAATTTAGTAAACAGATGCAAACTGAGTTCGAAATGTCTATGATGGGCGAACTCAACTTCTTCCTTGGACTTCAAATCAAGCAATGTAAGAATGGCATCTTCATTAGTCAGTCTAAGTACGCCAGAGAAATGCTAAAGAAATTCGATATGGAAGAATGCAAGCCCATATCAACCCCAATGGGTACTGACACAGTCCTTTATGCTGACGAGAAAGGTAAGTCAGTAGACAACAAGTTATATCAAGGTATGATAGGCTCTCTACTTTATCTTACTGCCAGTAGACCTGATATTCAGTACTCAGTATGTTATTGTGCAAGATACCAAGCTGACCCCAGGGAATCTCACTTAATAGCGGTAAAAAGAATTTTCAGATATTTGCAGAGCTCAGTTAATGCAGGTTTGTGGTATCCAAATACAAGTGACTTCACACTAATTGGATATACTGATGCTGACTATGGACGAGATAAGCTAGAATGAAAAGGCACTTCAGGAGGATGTCATTTCCTAGGAAGCTGTCTGGTTTCGTGGTTTAGTAAGAAGCAGTCATCAATGGCCTTGTCTACAACTGAAGCTGAGTACATTGCTGCTGGAAGCTGTGTGGCCCAAGTCCTATGGATTAAGCAACAACTTGAGGATTATGGTGTCAAAACAGAAACAATAGAGGTCAAATGTGACAACAAGAGTGCCATTGACTTATCTAAGAATCCAATCCAGCACAGCAGGATGAAGCATGTCAGCATAAGACATCACTTCATCAGAGATCATGTACTCAAGGGTGAGATCAAGCTGACCTACGTATCAACAAATTAACAGCTTGCAGATATCTTTACGAAGCCCTTGGCTCGTGAGCAATTTAACATATTAAGGGAAGTTATCGGTATGTCTAATCCTCTTCAATAATTCTATGTGCTTAATTGAATGTTGAGTCATTACCATGCTGAGTGATTTTTGATAAAATTAGTAACTGTTGCATGCTGAGTTAAAAATGACATGAAATCACCCTATGCTGAGTAGACATACATGCTGAGTGATTATCCTAAGCTAAGTTACTAGTCCCACAAACAACTATCCTACGTAAAACTGACTACTCAGAATCTCAAACGTTTGATATTCTCAATGCTGAGTAAAACTCATTTAAAACATTAAATGCTAGCACACGTATTAAATAGCCACCTAGGATAACTTAAAAAATAAGTAGAAAACCCATGCGCCAAACGTGTCATAAATGCCAGAATCTCTGTCGGTTGATCATCTCGAGGTAAAACGGCTAGTTCAACGAATAGGATCAATTCGTACCTCTATAAATAGTGGAAGAATCCCCACTTAGAACTCCTTACACTCAAAATTCTTGGCATTCAAATTTCTCTCTCTCAAAAACCCAAAATCTTCTCAAAAATTCGTAATCATGACGAATTCCCAAAATCTCTCCGGTGGTGGTTACAACGACGACCACACCGACGAAAAACCTAAGTCTCCTCCTCAGCAGGAGCATAGCGAGACTCCCACTAAAGAACAAGGTCAGCATGACCAAACTCCAAACAAGAACCCTAAAACTGACCTCGCAACCTCTTCAAAGAAGAAGAAGAAGAAGAAGGACAAGCAGGCCAATGAAAAATTCTTTGTTAAAGTGTACCCGAGCGTAAAGAATCATGAGGTTCTTCGATGTCGATGGTTCTCTCCAAGCTTGATAACAGATGAGCAACCGTTCTATGAATGGATTGAGAAAAATGAATGGGATGGACTCTTTTCACTTACTGGTAGAACCTACCCTAGGTTAGTACGAGAATTTTACTCCAACCTCTGTGTTGATGGAAATGATGCTGACCATCTGGTAACCCACGTTAAAGGTAAGAAGCTAACAATTACCCCATCCTATCTCGCAACCTTACTAAATCTGCCAAACACCGGACCGAAATTCAGGACTACTAAGGAAAAGCTTGACCACATTGCAACGTTCTGTAAACCAGCGAATCACAAAGGAGAAATACCCAGTACATGCATGGGTCAAAATCAAAAGATGGCTCACTATCTCCTGACTAACTTCATCTTCCCAAAAATCAACTCAGCATCATCAGCTTCAAACTTCGAGCAGTGCTTCATTTGGCACATGCTGACCTACAACCCTCTCAACATGCCCATATTTCTGGTGGGAGCACTTCAACGGAGTACTATCAAGCTCAGGCTGGGTTCTCTTATAACCAGAATCCTCGAAGATCATCAAATCGACTTGATTAATGAAACAGAAACCTGGGGAACTGAAATCACGGCTGCATTGTTGTTCGGGTTAGTATATGACCAACCCATCAAACCCAAGAAGGGAAAAGGGGTCATCAAGGAAACTCAGGAGGAAGTTGATGATGAACAACCTCAGGAAGAGAACATCGCTATAGCCGAACCTGCTGACCAAACCAAGCGAGAAAAGAAACGCAAAGCAATCCAAACCAGCTCAAAAGATGTTGATGCTGTTCCGAAGAAAATCCGGATTGTCTCTAAGGGGAAGAAAGTTGATGCCGAGTAGGGTAAGTCAGCAGAGAAAAGAAAGAGGCAAGATGAGCCTGATGAACTGGAAAGTGAGGAAACGCCTCTGAAGAAGAAGAAGGAAACTTTTGATCTGAGTCCAGTTGATGCTGTCCTTCTTGGTTTTGTAGTTCCTGATGATTCCCACTTTATCAGAAGCCAAGAGATTGACCTTGAGCAAATCCCGCTGATCAAGAAGCATAAGAACTAAGAAACAATGCAGGTCATCATGATAATGATGAGGATGTTGAGCAACATCAAGAAGCTCATGCTGAGCAAGAACAAACAGGGAATATTGAGCAAGTTGAAACCTGTATAGAGTAAGACAGTTGATGCTGAGCTCGCAGAGCAAGAAATGGTCATGGAAGGCCTCAACACTGATCTCGGGATAGAGTCATCTCTTGATTACATTCCTGCTGGCCCTTCTCCTCCAAAGACCAAAAAGTTGAAAAGGCTTAAGAAGAAGGCCTACAAATCTCCAGTCATTGACTTCCTGGATGATTCGCCTCTAAGGGATCAAATCACTGACCTCACGGATCTACAATTTAAGCTCTTCTCAACGCATACTGAGTCCTCTACAAAGGAAAAACAAGCCTATGTTACTCATGCTGATCAACACGCCAAGACTCCAGAAAATCCAAACCAAGCCGAGCAAGAGCTCGAAGTCCTAGCTGCTCAAGGAGACAAGCAAGCTAAGGAAAATCCTGCTCAACTTGAGGTGCCTCTTCCTGCACCAAATCAAGTTCATGTTGAGGAAGTAAATATCTCTATGGATCCACCTCCTTCCCATCACGTTTCGCAGAATATTGAGCAGTCAGTTCCTACTGCTAATCAAAATCAAAGTCCAGTTGCTGACCATACTGACACTTCCACTCAAGGACAGCACCAAACACCTCCGTTATCTGGTGCTACTAGAATCCCGGTCACTGAGCTAAATCATGAGGCACAATTTGCCTATCTTCATGCAATTGAGTCTGGACGTCGCATCATTGACTCGACTCAAAATCTTCTCCAGGATTTAAACACTTCTCATGCCGATGCTGCTGGGTCTGCCAATGCTGAATCACAAGAATTCTCGTCTGTCACTCAGCTTCTCAATGAGATCAAAAATCTCAAAGATCTAGTAAGTGTCATGACCACGATCCAAACACAGCAACCCAAGCAAGAATCATTTGTCAAGCTGGCCGAACTAATATTGATGATGGTGAATCATATGAATTCACTTCAGGGACAAATCAACGCTCTACCTGCAGTCAACATGGGCTATGCTACCTCTGCTGAGTTAAGTCACTATTTTACCCAGCTGACTTCTGAGCTGACTGGCACTCGAGACCTTCTCTCCTCAACTTCCCAATGTTCAATGGATGAAATTAGCAAAGCTGTCCGTCTTCTAAACCTGAGTAAAGAGGAAATGGAAACTGACTTGGTTAAAACCAACACCATCCTCCAAACTACTCAAAGCTTATTTAGACATGTGCGTCACACAAACGCTCAGCGTGACATTTACGACAAGGCTGTACTTTGCATGTACCATCAATCTTATGCCCAGCTAACTGACGCAATATCCTGGCTAAGTAAATCACAGGAATACATACTCAGCATGATCAACGCATCTGTTCGAGTCCCCGGTTCAGTTCTGGATGATGGAGTCCCAGTGTTTGATGGGTTATTTGAAAGCATGAAACGTCTCAAGGCATATTCGGTCAAACTAACTCGTGCTGCTCTCAATGAAACCTTCATCCCTCCTCCGCCTGATGGTGGCAAAATAGGAGAGAAAGAACAAGCTGATGGAACTCAGCCAAAGGCAGGAGAAACTTCAGGCAGTCAGCAAAAGAGGAAAGACAAAGGCAAAGGGATAGCTCAAGTCAATAGAAAATAGATTAGCTTTAAGAAATTGACTTGTGTATTTTGTATGCTGACCATTTATATCATCTTAAGCATCTTTTCGTTCACATTGTCTTTCATAAGTGATGCTTACTATTACACTATATGCTGATCTGTCTAAAATTGAACAAACAAATAAATTCAAATTAAAAATATACTCAGTACACATAAACTCTGATACATTGACACATAAACTCTGATACCAAAACTATTCATGTATCAAACTGAGTAAACATTGAACTCTTCTGAAAGTTTGACCTAGACTCATCTGAATTAGATCTTAGAAGGTCTAGAATTTAACTAAGTCAGTATAAATATGTCTTCCCTTATTACTCAATTAAATCTTAGAAGGTTTAGAGTTAAGTTAAGACAATATATGTAACCCTTACGGGGGAGTAATTTCAGAAGAATGAAACGTAATTCAATCATGGGGAATTTCAACAATGAGTTCCATAAATTAAATATTTTGCCAACATCAAAATGGGGGAATTTGTTGAAACACCTTTCCACAAGATTTTGATTTGACAAAATCATTTAAGTTTAATCCATGATTAAGAGACAATTAAATTTAAGTGCTTTGATTTAATTGTACTAATCCGTTTGTTCAATATTGAGTATAAACATAAATGCAAAAGGAAATAAAAATTAAGACAGGACAAAGTCAGCATGAGAACACAACACAAGCTGAGTGAAGAGCAACTCAGCACAAGAGAAGATAAGTCATCTTCAAAACAACAGCTTAAGAATGAAGTTGATCAAAGAAGCTGAGTGGAACGGAACTCAGCATAAAAGAAGTCTGCTTCAGAACTAGATCCTGCAGAACGAAGCTGATCATGGAAGTTGAGTGAAAAAGAACTCAGTATGAGAATTGGTGACAATCAAAGACAATGACTAGCGAAGTGAAGCTGAGTGATCTTCATGACAGCATGAATGATCCGTTAGCTAAAAGACAAATCTGACAACTGTCTGCACCAATAATTGAAGCCTTGGAATTACGCAAAAGCCAAATTCCGAGATGCATGGGTCAATTGTTCGTTGCTATAAGACAAACTGCCGTAAGAAGACAAAGGCTGTAGGAAGAAGACAAGCCTGACATCTGACGAAATCAGAAAACAAGATTGGCCTGCACATCTGAAGCTGACTAGAAGGTTGTCCCCCAAAAAAGCCGTTTTGGATTCAATGGACAAATCAAAGTCAAATCATTTGATCCTCAAAATACAACTATAAAAGGACAAGCAATCCTCTTGGATTATTGCCGAATTTACAGAATATACAAGAGAGAAAAATACAAGTTCAAAGCACTCAAAAATAAGAAAGAAATCTTACACCAACTTTCTATCCCTATGTAAATGCTAGATTGATTGTTTTGTAATCATCTAAAGTGTTCTTTATCTGAAAAAAAGCAAAGTGTATCAATCATAAATTGAGAGTGTTGTGCTGAGTATTTGGTTGTAAATACTCAGTGGTAGAGAAATCTAAGTGCTGAGTTATAGCACTTAGTAGGAGTTGAGTAGACGAATAGAGGAAGGTACTCTTGCATATTCAACTGCCTTGTAACCGGTTTGTGCTCTACCCTTAAAGAGCTCAGTATTAGATTCTAAAAGCCCGGAGGATTCTGGGGACTAGACGTAGACAGAGAGGCCGAACCAGGATAAGCCATGCTGAGTAACTTCTAACTCTCTCAATATATATATATATATATATATACGAAGGAAATTAGGGCTAAGGTATAGCAGCGAAAATATAAAAATTTTAGCCTATTTCCTTTTAACCATAGGATCCGTTAATCGTTATCTCATATAAAGAGGGATAAGAAGGAATACCTTTCGATGAACAATCTACCGTTGTTAAAGAAGCGCCCACAATTCTTCTCCGAGATTCCAACCACAAAGTTTAACACGGAGAGGTTAAGATGAAATCAACCCTTATGAGATGCAATCAAAATAGATTGCCTCTAATTAACCAACACAAGATCAAAGAGAAAGAGGGATGAATAAGATTAATCAATCGATGGAATGCCGTATGAATTCTTGTCCACGAACTAGGGGATGGGAATTCTTTTTCTCTCTCTAATTAGTAATTTCGAAAATCACTATAGGGGGAGGTTAGAGGCTTAGTCGAAATTCACATGGGAGGGGGTATATATAGTTGCTTGAATCTAAACCCTAGTTAGATAGGAATAGGTTACTTAATAGGAATCCAATTCGGAAAAGGATTCCTAGTTATTATCTCACTATATATCTAATATATTTAGGATAATAATAAATAACCTAATTGGATAATAATAGGAGTATATTAATCCAATTAAAACTCCTAATTTAATTATCTCTTAATTAATTTAATTCATAATCCTAATCAAATTAGGATTAATGGAATAAAATCAATTCCTTATCTCTATATACAAATTTCGCCCCCCTCCATATATTTGGGCCTTACTGGGCTCAATTGGGCTTCCATCTATTAATCATATCCATCTCTCTTTTGGTTCCAAGTCTTATGTGTGATCCATTAGGTTCTTACTACTTCTGGCCGTATGCAACTATTAAATTAATTTCTTCAAGAATTATATTTAATCCTTGCATAACGGAATGATGTACTGAGTATGTTATTGGCAAGTCTGTAATCATTCCCCCAGAGTTCATTAAGAAGACAAATTGATTCTGTCGTTAACCCTTCCGTATTAGTTACGGTATAATACAATCCTTTATCAACTACATCCTTGAACTGAATCTTATGACTATGGGTAATGTCAAGTCACATATAGCGAGACGTTCATTTTACTTGTTCTTGGCCGAGTCAACTCAAAAAGACAGGTTAAGTGAAATCTGTATTTCTACTCTTAAGCTATCACCTTGCAAGGGTTTAGAGTCGAGTCTTCCACAAGCGATCCTTGGATATATCTCCCATTAATCGGGAGTGATAAATGCTCAATCCAATGTATAACTACCCTGACATTACCTCCTGTGACACCCAACCTTTGCAGTTCACACCCCAGAGTCATCTCTGTTAAGGATCGTGGGATCGCAGGATCAAAGTCTCACATTCAGTAATTCAGGATGACCAATTAACATTCTTTTGAGTCTGAGGATTAGTTATACCTAGTAATACCAATGAGATGAACAGTTGACAAGGATGAATCTACCCATCCTGTTATCTCAAATCGGATCCCCAATCCTAATGAACAACGTTTCACCGGATCTATGTAACTGTCCAGATATCTATATATATGAAGCTTGTGAGATCAGCTTTCTGTCGGACAGAAGACATTGTTACATTCAAGTCTCAACCGTGATATATCAATCCTAAACATATCACTTGACTTGGGGTGGTTTTAAGTTTATTAGTTTATTATAAAGTTTTGTCTCACTTCATGCTTGTATGAACACTTTATAATCACTTTAAACAAACTTACGGATTTCCTTTTATTAGACTTTATTCAGTGCTTAAAAGGGATTGCCTTTATATAGTTATAAAACATATATCTCATTAAAACAAATGATATAAAGAACAATTCATTTACAATAAGTTTGTATCCCGCAACAATTGACTATAGGACACTAAACCCCAACATACTCCCATTTGGACTAAAGCCAATTGTTTCTAAAACTTATCCCAGTAGAAGTTAAATGACGATCATGTACTTTCTAGGTTAAAGGCTTTGTCAACGGATCTGCAACGTTGTCCTTTGTAGGTACTCTTTCTATTCTCACATCTCCTCTAGCCACAATCTCTCTTATGATGTGGTATCGTTTTAGGTAGTGCTTGGATGCATTATGAGACCGTGGTTCCTTTGCTTGCGCAATGGCTCCATTGTTATCACAGTACAGAGTAATGGGATTGACAATGTCAGGCACCACACCTAGTTCTGTAATGAACTTTCTAATCCAAACTGCTTCCTTTGCCGTTTCCGCAGCAGCGATGTACTCTGACTCGGTCGTAGAGAAAGCTACGCTTCCCTGCTTGGAACTTTTCCAACTGACCGCGCCCCCATTTAGGATAAACAGGTATCCTAATTGGGATTTAAAACCATTCTCATCTGTGAGATGACTAGCGTCTGAAAATCCTTGTATTTTCAGATCTCCTTCTCCGTACACTAGGAACATATCTTTAGTCCTTCTCAAGTACTTAAGAATGTTCTTGACGACAATCCAATGCTCGTCTCCCGGATTCCCTTGGTAACGACTCATAACAGATAACGTGAACGCTACGTCAGGTCTAGTGCATAGCATAGCATACATAATCGAACCGATCGCGCTGGCGTATGGGACTACAGCCATGCGTCATTTGTCATCATCAGTTTTAGGACATTGATGATTGTTTAACTTTACTCCATGTACCATGGGTAAGTTACCTCATTTCGATTCAAGCATGCTAAACCGATTTAGCACATTTTCAATGTATGTAGCCTGTGAAAGACCAAGCAGTCTACGCGATCTATCTCTGTAGATTTTTATACCAAGTATATAGGCTGCTTCACCAAGGTCTTTCATTGAGAAGTTACCAGATAACCAAACTTTCACCGATTGTAATAGAGCAATGTCATTTCCCATTAACAGTATATCGTCCACATATAGTATAAGAAATGCTATAGAGCTCCCACTTGCTTTCTTGTAAATGCAAGCTTCTTCGCAATTTTGTTCGAAACTAAATTGTTTTATGGTTTCGTCAAAACGCTTGTTCCAGCTTCTAGATGCTTGCTTGAGTCCATAAATGGATCTCTGAAGTTTGCAAACTTTATTTGCATCCTTTGATATGAAACCTTTAGGCTGCATCATGTATACATCCTCAAGCAGATTTCCATTTAGGAAAGCTGTTTTCACATCCATTTGCCAAATCTCATAATCAAAATGAGCGGCAATTGCAAGCATGATTCTGATTGATTTGGACATAGCAATAGGAGAGAAGGTTTTGTCATAATCAACACCTTGTTTCTGACGATATCCCTTTGCTACCAACCTAGCCTTGTAGGTGCTAACCTTTCCATCAATGTCAGTCTTCTTTTTGAAGATCCACCTGCACCCAATGGGTTTTATCCCTTCGGGTGGATCAACCAAAGTCCAAACTTGGTTAGTATACATGGAATCCATTTCAGAATCCATGGCCTCAAGCCATGCTTTAGAATCTGGACTAGTAAGAGCCTCTTCGTAGTTTTCGGGTTCGTCGTCTAACACGGGAACCTCGTCATCATCTCCCACTAGAAAACCATATCTAACTGGGTGTTCACGAACTCTTCGTGATCTACGAATAGGTGCCACTAGAGTCTCATCTAATGGGACTTCTTCGGGTACCTCAACAGCTTCTGTTGTTTCAGTCGTTGTTTCTTCCTCTTGAACTTCGTCGAGTTCAATCATGCTTCCCTTTTGTGTTTCTTCGAGAAACTCTTTCTCTAAGAAGGTTGCGTGTTTGGATACTATTACTTTCTGATCATCTGGATGATAGAAGTAATACCCTATGGTTTCCCTGGGATATCCAATGAAGAAACATTTATCAGATTTAGAATCTAATTTGTCGGAAGCAACGCGTTTGACATATGCTGAACAACCCCATACTCTCATGAACGAGAACACGAGTTTCTTACCAATGAACAATTCATATGGTGTGGAAACAGCGGATTTAGTTGATACTCGGTTCAGGGTGAAGAGGGCAGTTTCTAAGGCATAGCCCCAGAACGTCTTTGGAAGTAAGGCCATGCTCATCATAGATCGTACCATATCTAATAGGGTACGGTTTCTCCTCTCGGATACACAATTGTGTTGTGGTGTATAGGGAGGTGTCCATTGTGAGCATATCCCACATTCAGTTAGATAATTCAGAAAATCATCAGAAAGATATTCGCCACCTCGATCAGATCGAAGTGTTTTTATTTTCTTTCCTAATTGATTTTCCACTTCATTCTTGAAGCATTTGAACTTGTCAAAGGCTTCTGATTTGTGCCTCATCAAGTAGATATAACCATAGCGAGTATGATCATCTATGAAGCTAATGAAGTATCTGAATCCTCCTCTTGCTTGGACTGACATAGGACCACATACATCTGAATGAATGAGTCCTAGAGTGTCTGATACACGCTCACCTTTATTGCTAAAGGGTGTCTTTGTCATTTTACCTTTTAAACATGATTCGCATGTTTCCAATGATTCAGAATCGATTGGATCTATAAGCCCATCTGAATGTAGCTTTAGCATGCGTCTCTTGTTTATATGGCCTAAACGACAATGCCACAAGTAAGTTGAATTATCTAGCTTATGTCTTTTGGTATCAATTGCAAAAACAGGAGTTTTATCATCTAACACATAAATCCCATTTTGTGATATTCCTGAAAAATAAAAGATCGAATCTTTATAAAAATTGCAATTATTGTTCTTTATTGAAATATGAAAACCGTCGTCAACGAGACGGCTAATAGAAATAATGTTACGAGACATCTCAGGAACGTATAAACAATTCCTTAATTCTATTACAAGCCCAGAGGGCAAAAGTAAAACATAATCTCCAATTGCGAGGGCGGCAACTCTTGCTCCATTTCCCACTCGCAAGTTTATGCTTCCTTTCTTTAGTTCCTTAGTCTGTTTTAGCTCCTGCATATTTGTACAAATATGAGATCCACATCCGGTATCAAGTACCCAAGATTCAGACAATGAAACCGTATTTATTTCAATATAGAACATACTAGACACTGAAGCACCGTTATTTGCCTTCTTGTGGAAGGTTAGGTACTCCAGACAGTTCCTCCTCCAATGCCCGAAATCACCACAATAGTGACACTTTCCTTTGGGCTTCTTTGGTTCCTTTCCCTTTGTTTCGGTGAGCACAGCCCCCATGCATTTATCAAGATGGTTTGGATCGGGAGCGACCCCTTTCCTTTTTCTCGATCCTTCAATAGCAAGGGCCAACATTTCCTCGTTTTCTTTTATAATGGGCTCGACTGACTCGAGCATATGTGCAAGTTCTATAAGAGAGGTTTGCAAGCCACTCATCTGATAGTTCATGACGAACTGTGAGTAGCTCTCAGGGAGGGACTGTAGAAGTAAGTTTTCACTTAGTTCATGGTCCATCGCATCTCCAATACTAGAAAACTTGGTTATGAGGCTGATCATCTTGGCACAATGTACCATCACAGATGTGCCCTCCTGCATCTTGCTTTTATATAACTCTTTGGTTATTTCGAAGCGCTCGCACCGAGTTTCTATCACAAATAGCTCTTTAAGGTGCTTGACCATGGAAGAGGCATCCATATCTGAATGCAGTTGCCTTTTAACTTCCGGTGTTAATGATGCAAGTATGATGTCCCCTACTTGATCATCATCAGCTTTATGCTTTAAGCAAGCATAAACCTCTTGGTAGGGAGCATCATCCATTGGGTAAGGGGGGTATCGGTGTATCAAGTACATACCCTTTCCTTTCGAACTTCAAAACAATTTTGAGGTTACGAAACCAGTCGGTGAAGTTTGAACCATTCAATTTGTTATCGGTAAGGATGTAACGCAGATCGGTGTTAGTCATGATTTTAAGAGTGTGTGTTTAAACAAAACCTAAGAGTGAGAAAGAGTAAACGTATGTCATTCATTTGCTTTAAAGTATAACAATCTAAAATTATAGGCCTTTTAATTTATTTCAGATTGCTCCCACTATTTTGTCAAATTAATAGCCCTCCATATTAATTCGAAGAATTTCATAAATCCTTTAGTGAGCTAGGATCCTAACTCCTGAGATTTCGCCTTGAGTTTGCTCAACAAGCTAGTCCCATTTCTTAGGTAGATTCATGTAATCAATCACATCTTGAATGTGATTCCTAGGTTATTGGGTTACTAACCACATTAGTAACTAATATGTTATTCACATTGATCCGAACCATATTGCCCATTAGTTTATGACAACATGAGTTTGCTCATCCAATTATCATAATCTAATTTAAGTATTACCCCATATTCATGAAAGAATGACTTTCGATAATTCATGTGTTACCATAAGACCCCGAGCTTGAGTTTGCTCAACAACCCAAAGGCCCCCAGTACTGCCGGCTGAATTATAATATTAGGGAGGGGCAACCGATTTTAATAACTTGCTTATTTACTTAACTTTTAAACGAGGGATTTTATTTAAGTCTCATAATCTAACTTAGTCTTGATTTGCTTTAGCATACATCAGACATACATACATTCACATACATTGGCGTTATGGACATATCATCTAAATTATTCCGTCGAGCCAGAGACGGAATAAAAGGCCAAACCTAAGGAAATACTAACTATTACATATTTCTCTTTAGGTCCTCCGTCTTCTCCATGGCGCCTTGAAATTACATATTAATTTCTATACTACTATAAGAAAACTTCAATTGAATTGAAGGGAATCAGATGAGAGGAGAAAATTACAATAGATAGTAGAAAGGCAGGACGCGCAGACCCTATTTCAAAAATACCAAAAGACTAAAAGAGGGTCCAAATATGTCCATAAATCCAAACATGCATAGACTCAATTAAATAAATTTAATTGGTTGATTACATAACCGGCTTATGTAATATTTAGGTTAATCACATTAACTCGTCAAATTAACTTTCATCCAATTTTACTTCTAATCGTTTTGTATCTTTATATTAATCCTTAGATTAATATAACCATATAAAACGTTGATTATGCACGTCCCAATTATTTTGATTTCAATTCATTTAACACTTTGATTTACATATTGGTAAAAACAAACATTTAAACGAATTTTTCATTCGATAATCAAAACAGAAAACTATTAATTTCTGAAACATATATATACATTTAATACAAAACGATTTTAAACCATTTAAAATCAAGTGGGTATCGGGCCGGGCCCGAGAGCGGGCTGCTGCCGATTGGCAGCAGCCCTTAGGGCACGCGGGACGCCGCTGCCTTGCGGGAGCGGCGCCCCTGCGCCGCACGCGGCTGCTGATGCGAGGCAGCAGCCGCGCGACAGCGGCCAGTCGCGCCGTGAGGCGCTACTCGGGCTGCTGTCGTTATTATTTTTTTTATTATATATATATATATATATATGTATGTATATGTATATACATCAGTTCTAAAACAATTTTAAAACGATTTTCAGAAATAGGAAAAACTACAATAGATTTCCGTTTTATGATTTAGAATTAATAAAACTAATTTTATCAACCTAACTATAAAACTAATAGATTTTGTTATAATGATTATCAACCGAAATAATTAGGAACATAAGCATAATCATTTTTAATTAACAATTAATCAAAACTCTATTTATCTTTAGAATTAATTAATCAAAACTATTTGTCAATTAATCCTAACCATAAATATTTATTCAATCATATTGAAAACTTCTATATTTTCATATATGAAATAACGGATTTAACGATGACTCTGATACCACTGAAGGAAATTAGGGCTAAGGTATAGCAGCGGAAATATAAATTTTTTAGCCTATTTCCTTTTAACCATAGGATCCGTTAATCGTTATTTCATATAAAGAGGGATAAGAAGGAATACCTTTCGATGAACAATCTACCGTTGTTAAAGAAGCGCCCACAATTCTTCTCTGAGATTCCAACCACAAAGTTTAACACTGAGTGGTTAAGATGAAATCAACCCTTATGAGATGCAATCAAAATAGATTGCCTCTAATTAACCAACACAAGATCAAGGAGAATGAGGGATGAATAAGATTAATCAATCGATGGAATGCCGTATGAATTCTTGTCCACGAACTAGGGGATGGGAATTCTTTTTCTCTCTCTAATTAGTAATTTCGAAAATCACTATAGGGGGAGGTTAGAGGCTTAGTCGAAATTCACATGGGAGGGGGTATATATAGTTGCTTGAATCTAAACCCTAGTTAGATAGGAATAGGTTACTTAATAGGAATCCAATTCGGAAAAGGATTCCTAATTATTATCTCACTATATATCTAATATATTTAGGATAATAATAAATAACATAATTGGATAATAATAGGAGTATATTAATCCAATTAAAACTCCTAATTTAATTATCCCTTAATTAATTTAATTCATAATCCTAATCAAATTAGGATTAATGGAATAAAATCAATTCCTTATCTCTATATACAAATTTCGCCCCCCCTCCATATATTTGGGCCTTACTGAGCTCAATTGGGCTTCCATCTATTAATCATATCCATCTCTCTTTTGGTTCCAAATCTTATGTGTGATCCATTAGGTTCTTACTACTTCTGGCCGTATGCAACTATTAAATTAATTTCTTCAAGAATTATATTTAATCCTTGCATAACGGAATGATGTACTGAGTATGTTATTGGCAAGTCTGTAATCATTCCCCCAGAGTCCATTAAGAAGACAGGTTGATTCTGTCGTTAACCCTTCCGTATTAGTTACGGTATAATACGATCCTTTATCAACTACATCCTTGAACTGAATCTTATGATTATGGGTAATGTCAAGTCACATATAGCGAGACGTTCGTTTTACTTGTTCTTAGCCGAGTCAACTCAAAAAGATAGGTTAAGTGAAATCTGTATTTCTACTCTTAAGCTATCACCTTGCAAGGGTTTAGAGTCGAGTCTTCCACAAGCGATCTTTGGATGTATCTCCCATTAATCGGGAGTGATAAATGCTCAATCCAATGTATAACTACCCTGACATTACTTCATGTGACACCCAACCTTTGCAGTTCACACCCCAGAGTCATCTCTGTTAAGGATCGTGGGACCGCAGGATCAAAGTCTCACATTCAGTAATTCAGGATGACCAATTAACATTCTTTTGAGTCTGAGGATTAGTTATACCTAGTAATACCAATGAGATGAACAGTTGACAAGGATGAATCTACCCATCCTGTTATCTCAAATCGGATCCCCAATCCTAATGAACAACGTTTCACCGGATCTATGTAACTGTCCAGATATCTATATATATGAAGCTTGTGAGATCAGCTTTCTGTCGGATAGAAGACATTGTTACATACAAGTCTCAACCGTGATATATCAATCCTAAACATATCACTTGACTTGGAGTGGTTTTAAGTTTATTAGTTTATTATAAAGTTTTGTCTCACTTCATACTTGTATGAACACTTTATAATCACTTTAAACAAACTTACGGATTTCCTTTTATTAGACTTTATTCAGTGCTTAAAAGGGATTGCCTTTATATAGTTATAAAACATATATCTCATTAAAACAAATGATATAAAGAACAATTCATTTACAATAAGTTTGTATCCCGCAACAATTGACTATAGAACAATAAACCCCAACAATATATATATATATATATATATATATATATATATATATATATATATATATATATATATATATATATGCATATGTTGTTTGTTATATTCACTCAGCATATAAACTGTTTAAAGCTGACACTGAGTAAATTAGAGTGCTGAGTTGGAAGCTGACCACAAAAGTGTCAATTCCCAACTTGCAAGTGAAACAGTCTTAGTCAACATCTGACTAAAGCTGTCTTACACTAAGATCGGCCAAGCTGAGTTAATAAACTCACTAAAATTATCAAGTCAGCAAGATTAATTAGCAAAAAAGTTACATTAGTTCCTAACCCCCCCTTGGAACAAATCACTCGGGACCAACAAAATGTTTCTGTTGTGCTTAATATTCTTAGTCTTCTTCCTATCCCTATCTGGCTCTTTGAGTGCTTTGATGACCAAAGCGACTGCAGACGGAACCATAACCACCTTAGCCTCACGGATTTGCATCGTGAGCTTGATGGTTACATAGAGACCTTTCCAGTCCTTGGCAGTTTCAACGAAATTATCATCTGTAGCCCAACCCAACAAAATACCTTACCGTGTAAAAATGGAAGTTTTGATGCTTGAGCATCATCATCAAAGGTCCAAAACGGTAAAATTTCTCTTTTAATTTTTACTTTTCACACAACCCAAAATGAAAAAAACAAGCAAACACAAAAACCCTTAACAATTATGAACAAAATTCGAGTAAATCAAAGATGGAAAAGATGAGATCTAACACAATTAACCTAAAAAGAAAGCTATTACCTTACACAAAGTTGTTAAGAATGATGAAGAGAAGGAGAAGAAGAAAGAAAAGAAGAGAGGGAAAAATTAAGGGAATATTATAAAATTGGGTCAAACGGGAGATCCATTTACATATTTTACACATTTACTCAACCTACTACATATCTAGATTATTTTTATGTGACTTTCCCAAAATACCCTCAATATGTTTGTAATTTTACGACGCGGCCGTCTTCCTCCCGTTTGACTTCGCGAATCGATGCTTTTGCGACGTATGCGAAGCTAATGTTTGGTTTAGTTGATGATTTTAATCCGCATATGCAAAATCTGGATGTGTTTTTAAGAGTATTCGCAAAGTGGTATATAACAAAAAAGGCCAAACAACAATGGATTCTAACATTAAAATCATAACATTATCAAAATTTAAGACAAGATTGCCATAATAATTCAACATTAAAATCACAACATTATCAAAATTTACAATAAGATTGCCACCATAAACTCCTTACAAATCATTTCAAAGTAAACGTGACGAATCTGGAGGGAAATTTCTCTCTTTACAGGAAGTCCAGACTTTTTGGGATGATAAATGGAAGTCCAGAATTTTTGGGATGGACGTTTCCCATGGTGCACACCAAGATTGGTACAATCTCTCCTAATGAATCATTTTAATGTGAATGTGCCAATCTTGAGAGAAATGTCTTCCTATATAGGAAGGAAAGTCATCTCCCCTGCAGCCTAGTACGCCACCTTCCAGAAAGGGATGTTATGTATTCAACCACCTTCAGAAAAAATTAATCGTGTTAGACAAAAAAAAGGATGATTTGGCTTCACGAAATGAGGATTAGCGAAGCATGCGAATGTAAATGTGCAGGAAAGATGATGATTTTACTTAGCGAATCGATGCTTTTGCGAAGTCTGCAAGGTCTGAAACGTGACGATCTACGTCGCATATCGATGCTTTCGCGAAGTCTGCGAGTGAAATCATGAACTTTTCTACTCGCAGGCTTCGCGAAATAATCGATTCGCTAAGTAGATCGTCACGTTTCAGGCTCTTTCTCATCGCAGATCTTCGTGAAATCATCAACTACGCGAAGTGATTTTCTAGAAATACGCAGAGAAAACAGTAGATACTTACATTTTCCGCGCCTTTCACCCTTAAAATCTACAATTACAATATGATAAACTGGGAAAAATAATGAAAATAACGTAGAATAACCATTTCTTCGATGGTCACAAGAAGAAAGAAACTAAGGAACAAGCAGGAATAGGAAGATGAAGAACCATGACTTCGTTTTCTAGGATTAGGAAGATGAAGAATCAAGAGATGAAGAGAGGAAGAAGAGAAATACATTGTGATGTGGAGAAATTGTGCAGATTTCGCGCAATTTAAAGGAAGAACGGAAGATCAAAGGTCTGGAATCATTTGGGGAAGAGCAGCGGGTTCGAGTAACCGAAAAGGAGAAGGGGGAAGATGAAAGGGCAAGGGTATTTTGGGAAAGTCACACACATATAGTCTAAATATGTAGTAAGTTGAGTAAATGGGTCTCCCATTTGACCCAATTTTGTAATTTTTCCAAAAATTAATTAATGAATTTTGATTTTCCAAAGTAAAAAAGTATGATTTTTTTTTTTTACAATATTGTCATTGGACATGTCAATTTTGATAGCACTAATTCTTTTGCTAACGAATCAAACCATATTTTTACTTTTTTTCTCCGAAAAAATCCGTTAGAATATATGTGAAAACCTGAAACCACGTAATTTATTTTTTAAGTTACATGTGGTTGAGACACCAAACTCATTCTATTGCTTAATTGGTGAAAACCTTATTGATTGAGTTACAAGCATGTGAGGGTCAATTAGAAAAACTCATTAACCAAATTATATACTACTAGTTATATAGTGAATGGACCCTTTGCGCCCGACATTATAGATGATAATTAATCAAAAGTGAGTTTTTGGATAGAAAGAAAAAGAAAAGTGTTATAAAATAGATTTTGTTAGTGATAAAAAAAAGTAGCAATTAATTTGGGTATTATAATAAAAGCATTAGTTAAAGTTATTGCTAAGTGATCCCATTAAGAACATGGAAACCCTACATTACATTAGACCCTTATTCGAGGGAAATGGGTCGGGTCCACGACTCATTTTTTATAATTAATTAATAAACAACCTAATTACATGAACTAGTATAACTACAAAAATATAAACTCTTTACAGCGTATTATTAATCTCCAAAGGTGAAGATGAACTGAATGGGCAACCATTTAATAATTCTCACACTTTATTTTAATTTATTATGAATATTGCCGCAAAACTTGAAAATTTATATTAGATATTGTCAATCAGTTTAATTAGTGGGACTAAATAGATGTAATTAGCAGTGGATGACAGAGTTGTTGCAGTTGCAGCACACCAAGTTTCTTCACTCAAATAGTGCTAAATGAGTCAACAAGTTGATCTTTTCAGGATTCTCATTCGCAAGTTTCCATCATTAAATATTTTTGTTAATTTCAGTTTAATTTATTATTCTTCACTCAACATCATATTAAACACTTCACTCACTATACCTAATTCAATTTTTCACTAACTAAAGGCCTCATATGATATTTTATTCATTCAAGATGTCCACTTAAACTATCTATAATCTACAAAATCATCATATCATTTAACCATCAAACATTAAAAAAAAACAAATATTCTTTTATTCAATTTTCCATCTATTCGTTATATATGCTCACAAAACTCCTCTATATTGTGATCACAGGCGGAGTTAGGAAAGGTTACGGAGAGTCGGCCGATCCTCCGCCCGGCTGGAAAACACCATGGTAGGGGTGCTCTGCTCCTGGATAAGCTTAAAATCGTTTGGCCGATCCTCTGTCCTGTCGAAAAATCTCATAGTAGGGGTGCTCTGTTCCTGGATAAGCTTAAATCATCATGGTTGGAAAACCCTAGCCACGACGATCAAAGAAGAAAGATGAGGCCGAGCCTCCATATTTCTCTTGTTTTTTTAGGTTAGAAATGAATATTTGGGGACTGTGGTTTGAACCCATGACCTCTCACCTTAAAACAAGGCTCTTAACCAATTCAACTACTTTAAACTTTTGAGATAATACTACGTAGGTTAAATATATACTAATATTTGGGGGGCTACACGGGACAAAAATAACGACACTCAAGAGCGGAGCCGATGGCCAGGGGCTTCAGCCCCCCGGGTTCTGGGCTGGATCTGCCCCTGTTTGGGGACATAGTTTCATTCATCTTTGATTAAAAAAATAGGAAAGGACATTTTTCCTTAAACTAAAAGAGATTGCTTCTCAAAAGAAGCATACTCTTTTATCGTTTTGAATCTCGCGAAGGAAGAAAAGGAGACAAGCTTGAACGATGCCAATGAGAAGAAGGTTGAGGAGGAGACACCACCGACGAGAAAAGGTTGAGGAGGAGACACCACCGACGAGAAAAAGGCTAACGAGAAGAGGAGACACCACTGTTGCTGCCTGCTTAGGGAGAGAGAGAGAGAAATCTATAATTTAGGATTTTTAATTATCTAAGGGTTTTGATTTTGGGGAATTTGATTAAATTGAATTGATAATGTGATAGTTAGGCCCTAATTGAATTGATGATATTGAAGGGTTTTGGTTTTAGGGTTTTGATTGAATTGAATTGATAATGTGATATTTAGGAGTTTAATTAAATTGAAGATATTTAATTTAGGGGTTTTGATCAAATTGAATTGATAATGTGATAGTTAGGGGTTTTATAATTGAAATTGAATTGATGATATTTAGGTGTTTTGATTAAATTGAATTGATAATATGTTAAATTTTAGGGGTTTTAATTGAATTGAATTGACAATGTGATATTTATGTGTTTAATTGGATTGATTATATTTAATTTATGGATTTTAATGGAATTGATAATATAAACTAACTTATAATATGACATCTCGAAGGGGCAAATTGCTATATGTTAGGCATTAGTCTTGTTAGTATAGGTAAAAAGAACTATATATTCGCATTTTATGATACAATTTGCATTTTGGAATATATCTTTTTTATAAAAATATTTAAGCAGCATTTAATTTTTTTCTTACACGATCAAGCCCTCCTTGAGGTTTCACTCCTGGCTCCCCCACTGATTGTGATACATATTGTTCATTTTTTTACATATATTATAGGTGGGCTTTTTACTAGTTCATACCCTAAGGGCATGGGGGTAGATGATGGCGTGCAAGGAGCTCTAACGCACAGGGCCTCAAAATTATAAGAGCCCAAAATTGAAGACGTGGTTAGTCAAATATAGATATTAGCTTAAATTGAAAATAATAATAATATAATGTAATAAGATCTATTTATATTCTTTTACTATGTTGAATGTATATGTGATTTAGATATTCAACTATTCAAAATTCACAACTCTACCGTTCATTCATTTCTTTTTAAATTTTCTTAATACAAAATTCTATTAAATATTAAGGATTTGATAAAAAAAATTAGCGCAGGAACTTCAAATTTTCTTTTTATATTTTCTTCATACAAAATTCTATTAAATATTAAGGGTTGGGTACAAATTTAGCACATGGGCCCCAAAAAATTTAAGACGACCCTCTAAGGGATATTCTATAGAAATACCTTTTACACGTAGATCAATGTCACCCTTCGGATCTAGAAGATTCATAAAAACTGTCTGATCTGAAAAAAGAATATTCCCTGAGGATGTGAATGGCGCCCTTCAGCCATATGGAAGAATCCCTGCCATTCGTCTCAGAAATCCTATGGTTAGGAAGGTGCAGCAATTGGATCAATATAAATGGTTACACAAAGGACAAGGGTCAAAAGAAAGAGCAGGTTGCCTGACACTTTAGAGGTTCGAAGCTCATAGGCCCAATGAGACTAGGACACCTAACAACAGACTTACTACATGATCGGTGCACCACCTGACTGTGTCATAGTCTGAACTTGGAAGAGTCAACCTATATGGCTGGCAAGTGTCCGATGGCTCATTAGCGCAAATTCCTAGAATGATGAATATTATCTTTGGTAACCACTATAAATAGAAAAAGGTATGCAATCCATTCTTACTAACAGGCAAGGCTCGTAATGGCTTTTTAATGGAAGGTGGTTTCTGGAAGCTCGTGAGTCTAAAGGCTCGTAATACTCCACGTAGTCAATTGATCCCGAAGGCTTTTAATAGATGTCATTATTTATTTCATACGGTATCATCAAATATTGATATATGTATATATAAATTTTTGAAGTAATTTGTAAAAAGAAATTGAAAGGTAAAATAGAAATAAAAAAGAAATAGATGATAGAAAAGAAGTAAAGGGGAAAAAAAGAGAGGGTAAAATGGTAGTAGAATAGAGATAAGGAAGGAGAAAAAGAAAAGTGGGAAGAGCGCAAAACCCTAGAGAAAAGCATGCATTGCATTGCCGGGTATGACAAAGACCATTCACTGTATATTCCTTCGAGAAAGAGAAACGTAAAGCCATTTTGCTTTTTTATTTTCCCCTTCAAACTGTTCATCCCCTTTGCTTTATTTTTCTAGTCAGAGAAGAGAAGAGAACCCCAATCCAACAATTTTCTTATTCTTATTCTTTTCTTTACTGCTCTCTATTTTCATCAGATTCATTATTGCTACCATGCATTTGCATGTGTATGCGTTTAATTTTCTATACTCAACAAAACTTATAGCTTTAATATATATTTGTACTCTAAAACTTAGCAAGTTTTTACTATTAGTCTCTCAATTTTTTAAATAATCTATTACATATTTGTAGTTGACTTTAAAAACTTATTACATACCTATAGTTGACTCATTCGGACCTCATGCACACAAAATTGTTGATCTACAGACATGTACGTGCTATAAAAAAAATAAGCGTGTGAGTGTCGTTCTTTATAGCATATAACGATAAATAATCAAACTTCTATAACAATAATTGACCTAACTTACCCGTTTTTTTTTTTTAAAGTTCATTGTGCTAATAGACAAAACTTAAATTTAAAAGGTGTAAATATACATTAATTTACTAAATTTAAAGATGTTAACCAAAAGTTATATATTAGTATAAAAAGATGGAAGAATAAGCTGAGCTAATAATTTCATGTTAACAAAAATATAATATAAAGTTCCAATGACAACACATTGATAGATACTTTAATCATTAGGGATTTCCTCATCAAATATGCATATTCTCTTCAATCTCTTCTTGCTGCCTAGTACGTCAGGAGCCTCCAACATTTTAGAGGTACTGCACCTCTACCTTTTACAACTACTTTTTATAAATTAAACTTTAGATTTTTATTTTTTTTTACAAAATTAAGAAGTAACCATCAAATTTTTGAATAATTTGTAGAGAACGAAGCAAGCAGCGGCTGTATTATTGTCAAAGTACATATTTAACTTTTTTTTTTTCAAGTGTATTATATTATCTAGTTTGGTACATACAAGGCATGTCGGTATTACTCTCTCTTCTGCTCCTATTACTCAAGTTTATTACTACTCAGATAATCACTGAGATGGATGTCCGGACAATCCACGACATGTGCATTTTATATTTTTCTTGGGCATAGTTTAATATCTTGGAATACAAGAAAATAACCAACCATAACCCGCTCTTCAACCGAGAGCGGATATAAATTTTTTTTTTGTAAATGCAACAACTGAGCTCCTTTGCCTTTGCTCCCTCCTCAGGGACCTCAAATATCTAATTACTAGAGCAGTCTAGTTATAATGTGATAATGTTGGAGTCATTTACCTCATTGTGAATCCAGTTTTTCATGCTAGAATGAAATATAATCAACTTGAATTTTTCACGCTAGAACAAAATACATTGAACTTGAATTTCATTTTGTTCGGGAATAAGTTCAATTTGGCTTCTTACATGTACGATTCATACCAACTGATGACCAAGTAGCAGATGCTCTTATCAAGCCTCTGACAAGTGCACAATTTTAGACTCTTCGGCCTCGCCTCACTGTTCAACCTCGCCATTAGCTTGCGGGGGTGTTAGAGATACATATTTCTCATTTACATCTAAGATAACTATGCTTTTATTTGTATTTAATGAGATGCAATTAGTTCTTAAAGTCATCCTTATTTCTAGTTTGTGTAACAAGATTAGGAGTCTCTTGTAAATCACGTATATATCATTATACGTAATGATTCGGAATATCACAAGGCCCAAGAAGCAAGGCCCATGAAGCCACCTCAGCTCACTATAAATACCCCCAACATAGGGAATGTAAAGACACTCTCTCACTCACTACTAAATCGGGTACCCCTAAGCTCCTCGATTATTTGCTTTAGTAATCTTCTCGAACGTCTAACTGTCTTGATCGTCGTAGTGTTCACAGGTGTCACACCCGACCCAAAACGACATTGGGTATGAAAGGAAGATAGGATAGCGAACTTCTAGCAATCTAAAAGGTAACCTATTTTCTGATAAAATTTATTTGGATTACCTAAAGTTTTATTTAATTATTTGGCTTGGACTTGATAATTCTATCAAGCTTCCTACGTATCCCGAACGTCTTTAAATTTTTAAACCGGGAATCAAAGCCACGTAGTTCTACTTATTTTAGATAGTTCTCTAAACTTATTGACACATTGATGAATTCAATAGACTTCACTTTATTGCTATATAATTTCGTTTTATCACTACTACTATTCGCCATATATTTAATATTCCGATCTACGATTTCAACTCGTCGATTAACCCATTAAAAGCTTAAATTTAATTTCCTAATAGCTTAACTTAATTTCGAAATAGACTGAAACGCTTATTCAGACCATCGTAATTTATTTATTATATATACGTGATAACTTTATCGATTCGACAATATAAAACTTAAACTTAAAAACCTTAAAATCACGTTATCCAATAAAATCAAATCACAGATAAATATCGATATCGTTATATCGGCATTTTATCAAAACAACTCGTCACTAATCAAATGTTTTATCAAACCAATTCGTAATCAATCAAATGTTTTATCAAACCAAATCCGTAATCAATGAAACGCTTTATCAAATCAAATTCGTAATTAATCAAACGTAAAACCTTATATCAAAATCAACTCATAACCGAAGACATAAAACCTTATATCAAAATCAGCTCATATTCGAAAACATAAAACCTTATATCCATTCTAGAGTTTCTCCCCTATGTATCAATCCATAACCACATATATCATATAATCGAGACGTCTCTTTAACCTTGCCTAATCCCGTATTGGTCTTACCCCACACTTCGCTGCCAATACCCGACTAGGTCTTTACACTGTGTACACAGGCCATGTCCCTCACTGAACATGGTCTTCAACTAACCACTGGTCCTGATTACTCTAGATGGATATAAAAATTCAGAAAATCATAACGTGCTCAAATTTCCTTTCACAATTAAACTTCCGATTCCTTCAATAACCACAGAATCATCTGACCTCAATTAACTATTTTCGCAAAAATAATCACAATATTTAAAATCAAATATTCATTTAATAATATAACTAAAATAGCTAAAATATCGTATAAACTTATCGATTCATAATTTAATCGAATTCCAAGAATTTAATAGTTCAAAATATTATATCGATAAAATTTTAATATCGTTAAAAGTAAATATCCTTATCGGACTATTTTCGGTCACCGAAACAAAAATTCTAAACCGAATTACTATTGGACTCGTTAAACCACGTTTAACTATTAAGGGTATATTCATCCTAACTTTATATTCAAATTATTCTACTATTTTATATTCAAATTATTGAACCAACTTTTATAATCAAATTCATATAAACTCTATTTAACAAATATCGGTATTAGTCCTTCTAGTTTATAACTTATTTTAACTCGACAATTTAAAGTCACTTAATTATAAATAACTTAAAACTAAATTTTAAACCAAATACTTTATCGACTATTATTCTCGTTTGTCACCGAAATTGTAACGTGTAAACAAAATTGTATCATTAATTCCGAACGAAGGTTCAGTTAGACTCGTGACACTGCTACGAGTCTATCCGTACAAATTTTATATTCCAAACGCTTGTACAAATTTTATATGAATACAATATAAAATAATCAAACTATTTTTATTGGTCTATTTTGATATCTAAGATAGTAATTTAAACTGACATTGTTAATCTGGATCGATATATCTCTAAACTCGTAGCGCTGCTAAAAGCCTTAATATCGAATCGAACTTTCATTTCGATAAATCTAAAAGATAACTCTCTAAATTTTATATTTTTGTTAGTAAAATATAGACTTGATAAATAACTACTCGTAAACATGTTAAAATTTAACGAAACAGAACCTAACTTACTCAAAATCATACTTATAATATTTTAAAAATAATTTAAATCTAAAATACAGTTACCGAAATGTCGTTTCCGATCTCCGTTGTCGGCCGCCGATTTTACCGATCGCCGAAATACCATAAGCGTCATTACTCTTAAATCTTTAAGAGTTGTAAGAAAAATAAAACTTCATTTCATCTTTTCATAATTTTGCTTATGTGAAACTCATTTTATAAACTAGTTTTAATGATGATATATATATATATATATATATATATATAATTTAAAGAAAATCAATTTCTTTAAAAAGAACAAAATTCATTTCTATAAGAAAACCATTTCTTTAAAAATTTATTTCTTTTATAAAACTTGAAACATTCTAAAATGGAAATCAATTTAAGAACAACTTTTACAAATTATCAACTACTAAAGAAAAATACCAATGTATATGATGAGATTATAAACATGATAAATATATATAAGTCTCTCCCTCTTTTCTCTTTTATTCTTATATGAAAATTAAACGTATGTGTCATTTATGTAATCAATAAGTGGTTTACTTTCAACAAGTGGTATTTTTACATTTTGAACAAGTGTTCTTCAAAACCCCAAATCATGCCACATATGTCTTTCATTATTATTATTATTATTATAATTATTTATAATAAATTAATATGAATTAATTATATCACACACTTTCTTTCTTACTTTCTTACGTATATATATGATTTGATAACTGAAAAATATTGATTTTGGTCCTCTTAATTTATAGCTTTTATAAAACTTATCCAAAACTTTTAATTTACACCTAAAAACATTAAATTAAACTTGAGAAATTAAACCCGATAGTATATTTAAATTCGTAATTAATTAACACTATAAAAATTATATTATAATCTATATCGAAGATTAGAATTTTAGACACGGACGTGCCCGCGCAGAGACGAGAACCAAAGACCGCGAGGATCCTCGAAGGCAGCCCGAATCACTGTAGGACATTCTCTAATTACGTAATATACTCCTAATCAAGGAAATCATGAGTAATTAGTACCAGTGGTCACAAAATTTTAGCCAATGTCCCCAAAAGGTGACAAAAATTTAATTTGTCTTAATAAAATAATGGGAAAACTACAAAAATAAACCTTGTGGTTACGTCCATTTTCGAACAACACCTATGTGGTTTAAAAGTTTGCAAATTGGTACCTTGAGGTTCATTCCGTTAGCAAACACAGGCCAAATTGACTAACGGTGTTAAAAGTCAAAGGGAAAATAGTTAATTTGGTCCTTATATTTAATAATTTTATAAATTAAGCATCTTTATTATCTAACTATCACAAACAAACCCCAAAATAAAAAAAAAATTCAATTATACCATCTTCTCCATTACTCTTTAATTTTTTTCTTTCTCTCTCCTTTTTTAATTTTTCTCTCTCTAAAATCAATTTTCTCTCTCTAAAATCAATTATAATAATAACAATGATAATAAAACAACTTCATATATAATACCCCGTTTGCTGATTTGGTTGTTCTCAAATCGTTGCAGATTAGCCTATCAAAGAAATTCAATATGATCTTTCTGTTCTTTCTTCTTAGAAAGCTGATCCTACCCTTTTATTCTTTCACCCTGTTCTGCATAATCTTGCCGATGACAATGTTCATACCGGAGGCTGAATTGCCAGCGTGGGTTGTGTGTTACATTCCTGCCACCATGTCCTTCCTCAATATCCTCCCGGCACCAAAATCGTTCCCCTTCATTGTGCCTTACCTTCTATTTGAGAACACCATGTCGGTAACCAAGTTCAATGCCATGATTTCTGGTTTATTCCAGCTTGGGAGTGCGTACGAATGGGTCGTAACAAAGAAGTCGGGTCGGTCATCAGAAGGTGATCTTGTGTCATTGGCTCAGAAAGATCTGAAGCATTAAAGAGGGAGTTCAGAGCCGAATCTGGGGGAAATGAAGGAGGAACTTCTGCAGGAGCAAAAGTCTAGAAAAAAGAAACATAATAGGATATATAGAAAGGAGCTTGCATTGGCATTTCTTCTTCTAACAGCTTCAGCAAGAAGTCTCCTGTCTGCTCAGGGGATCCATTTCTATTTCTTGTTGTTTCAAGGAGTATCATTTCTGTTGGTTGGTTTAGATTTGATAGGAGAGCAGGTCGAATGAACGAACAATGATATATACATATGATGGATTATAGATATGCACGTACACGTACACGGATGAATATGAATGTATAAGAAATGGGGAGAAGATTACTTAGTTGGCTGAGAGTGCTTAAATTTCTGGATTCGTGTCCACCCTGTAGAAACCCCGATGCGATTCCCCCACTGTGACAGATGAAGGAGTTGGGAGACATTATCATTGTTTGAAGAAATTATTTAACTGTGATTCTAGAGAGAGAAAATTGATTTTAGAGAGAGAAAAATTAAAAAAGATAAGAGAGAAAGAAAAAAATTAAAGAGTAATGGAGAAGATGGTATAATTGAATTTTTATTTTTTATTTTGGAGTTTGTTTGTGATAGTTAGATAATAAGGATGCTTAATTTATAAAATTATTAAATATAAGGACCAAATTAACTATTTTCCTTTTGACTTTTAACACCGTTAATCAATTTGGCTTGTGTTTGCTAACGGAATGAACCTTAAGGTACCAATTTGCAAACTTTTAAACCACACAGGTGTTGTTCGAAAATGAGCGTAACCACAAGGTTTATTTTTGTACTTTTTCCTAAAATAATTTAAGTTTGTTTTTTTGTTGCAATAAAGTAACTTTGACGTTTTCCGAATATTTTTCTGCTGGAGTTGATTACATGACATCTAACACCATGTCATAATAAAAAAAAACAAATTTAACCACAAATTAACTCAAGTAAATAAAGATTGTCAATTAAAATTTTAATCACAATTAATCCACGTAGCATATCGAGTATCCATTTAGTTATATTTTTTAATATTCCAGGTGGCACTGACGTTGACATTGAGATGCCACGTCAGCAATTTTGGTAAAAAGATGGCTGACAAATATTTAAAGTATTTTTTATTGAGACAAAAAAAACTTAAGTAATTTTATTGAAACAAATTAAATTTTTATGACTTTTTTTAATTTAATGGCCATCAATACGAATTACTTGAGAAAATCATTTTACAAACATAAATCTATAACCCTAAATTCTTCCCTCCTTACTGTTTTAATACTGGAGACCCTGGTGTGCCTCCCGGCTCCACCCCTGATTTTAACGGGAAGCTAGTTTAGGTTTGATTGAGCTAGATTAGATGATATATAGATTCTTATTTAAGAACATGTCTTAGAATATACTGTTCAGTTTTAGCAACATCATATTTTAGGGATCATGATATCATATATGCTAATGATGACTCTTCAAATCAAAATGTTACGTTTAAAAGTAGAAAACTCTCTTGTTGAAGCAACCATGCATTTATATATATAATGGCAAATATCAAAATTTCAAACTTTTCAATGAGTATCCTAAATCAGTCAGTCAAAAGTGCATTTTGGTAAATAACCAGCCTTTTCCGTCATCTGTCCTTTTTGCCCTTTCAACCGTGCGTGTTCAAAAGAAAGTCAAGGTGCAGTTCTGTAATTATATCCCCCATTCCCTAACATCTATTTAGTATTTATACACTCAAATCTTGCTCATTCTCTCTCACACTTTCTTTCTTCTCGTTGAATCCATGTTTCTTTGATCAAAATCTTGGTAATTAATTTGTCTAATCATCATTCTTAATTATGTACATTAATTACTCAAATCTACTCTTGTTGCTTAGTTAATAGATTTCTGATTCGTTTACTTTGTTGCAGGTCGTAACAGAATCTGGAATCCTCACTTCAACTATAATTAATTAAAGATGGCAAAGAAAGGAGGTGAAGCATGTTTGATGTTTGTGATAATCACCTTGTTGTTGAATTGTAGAATGTTAGATGCAGAAGAAGAAGAAGTTGAGCTTCTTTTATCCTTCAAATCCTCCATAAACGACCCTTTTCAGTACCTTTCCAACTGGAATCCTTCCTCTACTTTTTGCAACTGGAAAGGAATCACTTGCAATAATTCATCTCACATTATGGCCATTGACCTTTCTGGAAAAAACATCTCTGCCAAACTTTCTTCTTCCATTTTTCAGCTTCCTCATATCCAAACTATAAATCTCTCCACCAATAAGCTTTCTGGTTTAATACCTCGTGACTTGTTTTCCTCCATCAATTCGTCTCTTCGCTTTCTCAATCTTAGTAACAACAACTTCACTGGTTCAATACCTCGTGGCTCCATTTCCTCCCTTGAAACATTAGATCTATCTAACAATATGCTTTCAGGGGAAATTCCGGACGAAATTGGATCCTTTTCGAATATTAAGTATCTTGATCTTGGTGGGAATGTTTTGTCCGGGAATATTCCATTATCTATAACAAACATCTCGAGTTTGGAGTTCTTGACATTGGCTTCAAATCAATTAGTTGGCCTAATTCCACCAGAATTAGGCCAAATGAAGAGCTTGAAGTGGATTTATTTAGGTTATAACAATCTCTCAGGTGAAATTCCTAAAGAAATAGGGGATTTAGCTCTGTTGAATCATCTTGATCTTGTTTACAACAATCTCAGCGGTTCAATCCCATCCTCTTTAGGGAACCTCAGTAATCTTCAGTACCTATTTCTCTATCAAAATAAGCTAGAGGGTAGGATTCCGGATTCCATTTTCAGTCTCAGCAAGTTGATTTCACTTGATCTTAGTGATAATTCTCTATCCGGCGAGATTCCAGAAGTGATAAATCAATTGCAAAACTTGGAAATTCTTCAGCTTTTCTCGAACAAATTTACTGGGAAAATCCCTGATGCCTTAAGCTTCTTGCCACATCTTCAAGTGGTTCAGCTATGGTCTAACAACTTCTCCGGTGTGATCCCAGGAGAACTCGGACTGCGAAACAATCTCACTGTCATAGACTTTTCCACCAATTCTCTCACAGGATCAATTCCTTGGGGCTTATGTAGCACAGGCAATCTTTTCAAGCTCATTCTATTCTCGAATTCACTTCAAGGTGAAATCCCAAAGAGTTTGAGTGCATGTAAAAGCTTGCAGCGAGTTCGCCTTCAGGATAATAAACTCTCAGGTGAATTGCCACCGGAATTCACTAAACTTCCTCTTGTATATTTCTTGGATGTCTCTGGAAATAATTTTTCAGGCAGGATTGATTCCAGAAAATGGGAGATGACTTCAATTCAAATGCTGAATTTGGCGAGAAACAGATTTTATGGGAGCTTGCCTGATTCATTTGGCAGTGACCGGCTAGAGAACTTAGACTTGTCAGAAAACAGATTTTCAGGTGGAATTCCTGACAGATTCGGGAGCTTCTCGGAGCTAATGCAATTAAAGCTAAATGGTAACCAACTCTCCGGTGAAATCCCAGATGAATTATCTTCTTGCAAGAAGCTTGTCAATCTTGATCTCAGCCGCAATCAGCTCACCGGCCAAATCCCTCCTATTTTATCTGAAATGCCAGTTCTCAGCCAGCTTGATCTATCGGAGAATCAATTATCCGGCGAAATACCAAAAAATCTGGGAAAACTTGAATCGCTTGTTGAATTAAACATCTCTCACAATCATTTTGGCGGTAGATTACCGTCCACAGGAGCTTTTCTCGCCATAAATGCAAGTGCAGTTGCCGGAAACCTACTTTGCGGCGGTGATTCTTCTAATGGTTTGCCTCCATGCAGAAGGGTGAGCAATCCTAGCTGGTGGTTTTATGTTGTTTCCATAGTCGGTGCCTTAGTGATTCTTTCTCTCGCTGTTTATGGATTTATCTGGATAAGAGGACAAAAGAGACTAGAGCTGAAACGAGTTGAAAATCAAGATGGAATTTGGGAATTGCAAATATTTGATCCAAAAGTATCAAAATCAATAAGAATCGAGGATATTTTATTGTCCAAGAAAGAAGAAAATGTCATATCTAGAGGCAAAAAAGGTGTTTCCTACAAGGGCAAGTCCAACATAAACGGCATGCCATTCATGGTTAAAGAAATAAATGATGTGAAGTCAATTCCACCCAAATTTTGGCCTGAAATTGGCAACGTTCAGCATCCAAACATTGTTAGGTTACTTGGAATTTGCCGGTCCGATAAGGCTGCGTATATGGTGTATGACTTTGTCACACAAGCCCAATATTTGAGCGATTTGCTCCCGAATTTGAGTTGGGAGAGGCGGGGGAAGATTGCGTTAGGCATAGCAAAAGCTCTCCGGTTCTTGCATTGTTACTGTTCTCCAAGTGTTCATGTCAGATACCTGTCACCGGAGAAAATGATCGTGGATGAAAAAGGTGAACCTCGTCTGAGAATATACCTGCCGGAGTTGCTTTGTGAAGATACCAAATTCTTGTTTTCTTCGGCCTATGTTGCCCCAGGTACATCCAAATATTATATGTTTCATTTATAAATCTTAAATCATTATCATTACTTATTTTATCTGGTCTAGATTGAGTTTTACTATAGGAATCTCCAGAAATTTTGAACTGGGACTTAGAAGAACTTGTACTATTAAGTGTATAGGCATCACTTGATGAGAATTAAGAAATAAATATGAATTAATTGATGTGATAGTGTTAGGATAAAAGCGTAAATTGAATAGAGAGTAAAAGTAGTATGGGTTGAAAAAAAACAAAGATTTTGTCGCAAGCTGTCGTCTTTATTATTTCATTCTTTTTGTCGTCTAAAGGCACGTAATTCTAGAAAAGTTCAGCTGTAGGAATTTACAGCGTGCCAAAAGGACAAATGATGGGGTCAACTTCAATTTAGTAATTATATAAACCCTAATTAAGATTTGATTATTTATCATTGTTGGGAATCTTTGGGACATTTACTCTGCTAATTCAATGATGCCTTTGAAGCTGACCATCTCCAAATCAAGATTTATCACCATTATCATATCTAAATTTTAAATAATTAAGATTAATCTTAAAAAGTCTCACTGTCACATAATAAATTACTATATTAATTAATTAACTCCTTTGTGTGTTGTAGAAAGTAGAGAGTGCAAGGAAATAACAGGGAAGAGTGATATGTATGGGTTCGGTTTATTACTCTTCATATTATTAACCGGAAAGAGCCCCATTGATCCTGAGTTCGGTGTTCACGAAAACATGGTAGAGTGGGCCAGATATTGTTATTCAGATTCTCATCTGGACACTTGGATTGATCCAATTATAAAAGGACATGTTTCACTTCATCAGAATCAGAATCAAATGGTTGAGATTATGAATTTAGGTCTTCATTGCACAAACACAGATCCTACGGCTCGACCATCTGCAAAAGATGCACTGCAAACCCTACAATCTGCTTTCAGTAGAACCTCTTGTGTCACTACCTTCAACTTTAATTAGTATTTTTGTTCATGTTTTTTTTTTATATAATTTTTTATATTTCAAGTAAAAAGTGATTGTCAATTACTCAAATTATAATGTGTTTGGGTTGATGTTTGACATATATAATTACATAGTGTAGATACATAAAAGTATCATAACTTACATATATATATATATAAGAGTAATTATGCAAATTTATGTGTGTGGATTAGCAGAAATGAAGCATATGGATGGAGGACCAAAAGTGGTTTTCAATATTGTCTTATGGTCTAGTCTATCTTCAAAGTATTATGAGTATTTTATGAAAGCATATATTTTACAATATTCTTAGAAAAATACACTCAATCAATTATATAACATTATACATTTACAAATTTCTACCATAATCATAGAGTAATACAACCGATTAGGATGTATATTACTTTAGGAGGAATGGTTGGTCTTAAGAAATAAATAAATGTGTAATGAAAAGGGGCATGGATTCTCTCTCTCTTATAAATAATGATAAGGTAGTGGTGAATGCATTTTATATGTAATTTGAGAAGGAAGCATCATCCAAAATTAGGAAAAAAAACTGAGTGGAGTGGGGAATCCATTGCAACAAAGTGGAAATCTCACTGCCAAGTGAGTGTGAGTGGAAATTCAGAATAAACATTCCAAAATTTGTTTTAACAATTAATGCTACTTTTCCTTTCTTCATACAAAAAGATCAACTGTGCTTTTCACCACCTATTTACTACAGTAGTATATTTTCTGTTTGTTGTTTTCGCCAAGTTTTAAGCTTCGAATATAAGAATTTCCTGACTTGTATTTTTCAAGTGTTGACATGCAATCCAAGTGGACTCTATTACATCCACTCAGGCACTCTTAAACTTTTCGGGGGCATCTATGTTAAATTTTTATCAAACCCTTAATATTTAATAACATTTTGTATTACGAAAATATAAAAAGAAATGAATGAATGGTAAGGTTGTGAATTTTGGATGGTTGAACATTTAAATCACATATGCATTCAATAGAGTGAAAGAGATTAAATAGATCTTATTAGATTATATTATTATTATTTTCAAGGGAAAAGTACAAAAATAAACCTTGTGGTTACACCTGTTTTCGACCTGCACCTTTGTGGTTTAAAAGTTTGCAAAATGGTACCTTGAGGTTCATTCCGTTAGCAAACACAGGCCAAATTGACTAACGGTGTTAAAAGTCAAAGATAAAATAGTTAATTTAGTCCTTATATTTATTTATTTTATAAATTAACCCCCTTATTATCTAATTATCACAAACATACCCTAAAATAAAAAATAAAAATCAAATACACCATCTTCTCTATTTCTTTTTAATTTCTTTTCTTTCTCTCTTTTAATTTCTCTCTCTAAAGGAATTTTCATCTTTGACTTTGGATTTGGTATATTACCAAAGCAGCTACAATGGCAAGAAAGTTCTTTTATTATTACTTATTACTGTTTCTATCATCGTTAGATGAGTCCACGCACTCTTCAATTTCCCTTTTCTTTGTGGAAGTATCATTATTCTGGTTCTCTGATGATACGATTTCAGATTCTTGCTGAGAAATTGAGTGATCGGAATCGGGATTTGAATTGGAATTTGATTTTGAATTACCGATTTCAAGAGAAAAATTCAGGATCGCTTTGCTTCCTCGTAACTTAAACGCTCGTAAGCTTTAGCAGCTTCAATGGTAGTATCGAAAGTCCCAAGCCAAACACGAGCACCTTTCTTATTAGGATCACGAATCTCCACAGCGTATTTTCCCCACGGCCTACTTCACACACCTCTGTAATGCTTTTCTCCGTTACTATTGTTATTAAGCTCAGCATGCAGCTGTTGCGGCGGGAGGAGGAAGGAGGTTTCCGGAGGAGGAATAGTGATTTTCGTCATAGCCGGTTTCCTCTGGCTGGGAGTGGTGGAAGGAGATTTCGGAGATTTAGGCACAGGCTTGGAGTAATTGGTGTTTTGCGTAAGGAAGAAATCAAAATCTAGAGATTCAGGTTTGACGAAAGGAGAGGAAGTAGAAGGGGAGCAATTGAAGTTATCGATGGAAGCAAAATGATCAGTGAGTGTCTAATAAGCTCCAAAGCTGAAGATTCATCTAAAGACGTCATTGATGAAGAAATGAAAGGAATTAGAATTGGAATTGCAATTTGTTCATAGATTTAGAGTAAAAACTAATTAATTAAATATTAGATTTTAGATAGAGATTGAAATTTAACAAAGAGAGGAGAGGAAGAAAAGAAATTAGACAGAGATGGAGAAGAGAGTATATTTGATTTTTATTTTTTATTTTAGGGTATGTTTGTGATAATTAGATAATAAGGGGGGTTAATTTATAAAATAAATAAATATAAGGACTAAATTAACTCTTTTCCATTTGACTTTTAACACCGTTAGTCAATTTGACCTGTGTTTGCTAACGGAATGAACCTCAAGGTACCATTTTGTAAACTTTTAAATCACAAGGATGCCGATCGAAAACAGGTGTAACCACAAGGTTTATTTTTGTACTTTTCCCTATTTTCAATTTAAGCTAATATCTATATTTGACTAACTACGTCTTAAATTTTGGGGCTCTTATAATTTTGAGGCCCTGTGCAGAAAAGCTCATTGCACACCCTCATCTACCCCCTGCATCCACCTATATCTTATGTTTTTGATATTTTAGGTTCTATTTTCTCTCTTTTCTCTTTGCTTAATTAATTTCTCCTCTGACTCCATAAGCCGACTCCTTGAGACCAGGCTATGTAAATACCATGGGAAGCAAAGTCATTCCTTGTTGAGTCTTATAACCAAAGGAAGATTAGACTCTGAACGCAAATAAGAGGAAACTTTACACGTGACGACCCTTTATTGGAAGATCATGTTGTTCCAATAGAAGTATGACTCTTTAAAAGGTGCATAACAGAATGTGTAACAACTTATAAATATAGGGTTTATGAAAAATATTTAAGTATGGTGAAAAACGGTGGCCTACTATCTTCTTTTTCCTTATATTCATCTAAGCTCAAAAACTAACTTAGGCATGGGATTGCTTACATCGGGTAGCCATAAACTCACTAGGTTCTAATGAGGCTTTTAAGGATTAAACCATTAAAATTTCTACTACTTATCAAATGAGCGTAGAGTTATAAGATAACCATGTCTACTTTAACTCTAGAGACAAACACAATCGACATAGATCAGAGCCAAAACAAACAAAAAGTGCGGCCAGAGGATGCAAGGACTTTTTCAATGGCAATGGCACAGTTCGTATCACAAATAGGGGATAGATCTCCCCTCGAGATTTGTCAATACCTTGTAAAGCACATAAACTCCAACAGGTTGTGATACATTTGGTAAAGGTCTCCCATCGCATATCATGTTCCCATAATGGTCGAGAACGCATGAAAAAGTTTGAGAGCAACATTTATAGATGATAAAGAGAATGATACGATAAATCATACTCCCAACTTGGAGGGGGGAATTGGTCATTGAAACTTGGAGATTGCCAGATATCACAATTTCTACTACTGAAATCAACAAGTCAACAATGTGTGTCCATGGGGAAGAAATTCAAATGCAAGGCCAACATCAAGCACCTCACAAGTTAATCCATATATGTACTGCGCATATAAAGTTTTCTCGATAGGTTCTTATTTTCATTCGCATGTAGGACTTGGACCTGAGATGGGGTTCAGACTTAGCATAAGGTATGTGCTCGAAACAAAAACAATACCCATGAGGGAGAGGAGATCTAACACAGAAATAAGATGCGTAGTAGAGCAAGAAGTAGAACATAGAAAGGTTTTGTCGAGAGGCGTTAATCTAGCTCAAGATCTGAGCACATACCGAAACTTGAGCGAGAAATCGAAGGAGTAAGAGAACTTGTGGACGGACATGAGAAACAATCGGGGGTGGAACCAGTGAGAAGGAATAGATCTAACTATAGACATAAATCTGAACATGAGCAAAGATTAGAAGTAAGAATAGAGCTCATCAAAGAACATGAGCCTAAACATTAGCTGCACCCTGAACTTGTCCAAGAGTAGTTCAACTATATAAAAGGCATATTATCGTTTAAGCTTAATACATCAGTTGCACCCTGAACTTGTCCAAAAAGTTTGATTGACCTCTGAACTTAGATGATGTCTTATTACCCCCCCCCCCCAACCCCAAAAAAAAATTGCTTAAAGTGCCATGATTAAGTTCCTAAATCTATAAAAAAAAACCCAGTAAATATGTATAAAATAGAAAGTTAATTTGTTTTAAAGACATAGAATCACGAATTAAGCTTTATTTTTCTAAGTTCTGATTTTTTTACAGATTTAGACAAATTGCAATGTATATCACTTTAAACAAGTTCAGGGGAGAAATAGATCAATATAAGTAAGTTCAAAGGGCCAATATGTCATTTGAAGCAATAAACCACACTAAATGGCCAATAGGTCCAACTTTTGAGTTCTTCTTAATCAATTTAACATGGTCAATATGAATGATTAATTATATTCGAGTTGGGATTTGATCCATCTTCAACAAGCATTAAGAATCATAAGTTAGTTCTTAAAAGGATAAACATGACTCAATTAGGTTGAACATGATTACCACATAATTAAGGTTAAGATCCGCTTTTAGCATTAGTTAAGGGGGTTTTAGCCCATAATTAAATTAAAACACAACTTATAAAGATAGATAATGGAGTTCATAGTAATAAAAGAGATTAAAGTTTAGAAGAAACCGTAATGATGATTGTCGAACGGACTTCCTCGATGACTTGAAAATTACTTTTATTTGATGAATTTTTGCACAAACAACAATTTGAGAACAATAACAACAATTACAAAAGTAAATAGAAGTGATTCTTGAAGAGAAGAATCAACAAACTAATATAAAGAGGGGGAAAATGGATGTCAAAGTATCCTTTTATAGTAGAGAGCCACATATGCTTACAAAGATCAAGTCTTATTATGTCCCCAACCCCCTAATCTTCCAAATTAAGCTTTAAAAATGGTGGTGGAAGACTTTGATAATTTAGGAGTTGAAAATATGTGAAGGTGGGAAACAAATCTTAGACTTCAATAAGTACATCAATTTTTTACAATATTTTAAGTCTGTTACACTTCGAATTTAGAGATGATTATTATTAGTAATTTTTTCATCCATCTTTTAGCTTTCCACAGCATTTTGAATCGCCTCGATCCGAGTTTGTATGAGATAGTTACGATTAAAATATGAAAATATGTCCAATTTCCCAACAATATGAACAAGAGATTTTATCCTTACAACAACCACCTCGACAAGGTGCTTTTACACATCGACAAGGTGCAAGGGCTAAAGTGAATATACTTCACTTTATTTCTACCTCGACGAGATTGGGATGAACCTCGACGAGGTACAGGGATAAAGTGAATAAACTTCATTTTATGGCTCTGTTTTACTTTCGAGTCTTCGTCTTAAGCACTGACTTTGGTTAATTGTGACGAAACCTTGTGAAAGTGCCTGAAAACACATGAAAATGACTTAGATACATAAAATGATGAAAGTATACGAAAACTATTATTAAACTATCATTAAAACTTATTAAAATGGTGTGAAATAACTAGTAATTAAGTACGAAAAATGTTATAAGTTACTACGATAACAATATTGTATGTGCTTTCAGTTTTAATATAATTTATTTTCTTGATTGAAATACAAGAGATTGCTTGCAAAGTTTAATCTTTTATACAAATTTTATAATAGATCTTGCACAACTTTTAGTTTGTTTTTATTATGGCTTTTATGTTTCTCTATGGAGTGAATAAAATCTTTTGGGATATTATGATTGATGGTATATAGTAACAAATAATTTTAGTATATCAACCATTAGATTTTGACAATCTCTATAAGAATTTGCACGGATATATAACATTAATCTATACATTTCAAAGCTATCCTGTAGGTTGAAGGGATGGGCAAATTTCTCGCTCGATCGGTCGATAAGCTCTCTCATGAGAATTGTTATTTACACGAGAGGATTGATATGTTGCTGGAGAAATTTCTGACATTTGCAACATGAGAAGTGAAATGGTTTAAATTCTCTCTCAATAATCTATTACTAATACTCTCAAATGCACTAGAATGTAAATCAAGTTAAATTAAACGTCGGATATTTACAACACGAATATGATCTACTATAAATAGAAATATATGACAACTGAAAAAAATAATCAAATAAAAAAAGTAAAAGAATAAATGTAGTTTTTAAAATTAGTTTTAGACAAACAAAACAGATGATAAGATGGACACAGTCGGATAATTAAATGGAACGAGCTCACTCATCCATCTTAAAATGAACTACTATACTGTTTTGTAAACTGAAATTTTAATGTTTGTATCTTCTTTAATTTGTTAAAAATATTTCTGCTATAACTAATCAACTTATTGTATAAGTTAACATTACAATAATAACTATCATTTTCATTTTAAATGCTCTATAACTATATTAATATTTTCAAGGTTTTTATTTTGATAAATTTATTTTGGATGTCGGATGTAAATAATAGTCAAATCAATACTTTCAAATTTTTTATTGGGTGAAAATAAAATTAATCTTTGTTAAAAATGTTGAAATTAAAATTTTACCGATTCATATGTTTCGGGCATAAATCTATACATTTTCAAAAAAAAAAAAAAAAGAAAAAAAAAGAAAAAAAGAAAAGTATGAACCAAAATTGGAAGCTTATCCCAATGTTATATTGGTGTATATGTGATTTGGGATAGAGAATAAAGAATGGTCCTCATCATCTATGTGGGTTAATACAACACCAATTTCCATGCTCCCAAGGGACCACTACACTACACATTTTTTTTTTGAAACAGTACACTACACATTTTAATTTAATGATATTGGTTTTCCCCTCCTTTTTAATTTTTCCGTCATTCCCTTTTTAGAATTAGAAACAAAACAACAAATCACAAAGCTCTTCTTATAAAAAAAAGTTGTATATTCACCCACTCAACTCACCAATATCAATATTCCCTTTATGCTTTTTGCTATGGTCAAACCCTTCATTATTCTACATTCTAATCAACATTTTCATACCTATTCCCAATTTCTTTCAATTAATATCTCAAATAACTAGTGATAACTTCTGAATTTACAAAGCCGTCCGGAATAGAGATGACAACGGGCACCACACACTACTAGATCCTAATGAGACTATCCGTATATAAGGGTATGAGATCAAAATCATTACCTGTTAGGGTAATGAGACGGGTATAAAAATACCTCCAAGATACCCGATACTCGTCATAACTTTTTTATATATTAAAAAGTATTATTGTGTTTCCGATGTAAGATGTGATATTTGAACCCCAACTTTTTGTTCTTCAACCATTGAGTGATAGCACAAAGTTAATTTATTCTTATAAATTAATGTTCATTTTGTTCAATTTTAAAATGGTTGATTTATTAAATTTATACTTTGTTAAGTTTGTAATATTTTTTGTTTTATTTATTGATTTTTAACGGGTAAGAATACCCGTGAATTAAATGTGATGGATATAAGATGCAAAAAGTATACCCTTTACGGGGTGTTTGTTAGAAGGGATATATGAGGTGAGATAGAGATAAAAAACACGAGATAAGTTATCACGTGTTTATTTGGGAGATAAAAGAGTGAGACATATGAGAGATAAGTCTATTATCCCTCAAATCATATACCCAAGAAAGGGATGGTATAAGGAGGTGCAATAAACTCGTGCGATTTTAATAGAATGGAAATTCCATCTTATCCCTGCTTCTATGTAGTTTGAAATAGGGTTGTTCTACCCCTGCCTCTGCGTAGCCCTTCATCTATGGACAAAAAAAAAAAAAAGCTTAGTATATATGAACTTGATTTATTTTTGGCAGTCCAAATAGGTATGAATTTAAAATTGCTCTAAGTTGAAGGTTGATGTATTAACCTAACTGGAATTGAAAAGTGATGAAGAGAAAGAGATATTTTGTATATATGAAATAGAGAGGATTACAGTATTTATAGTCAAACAATTACAATTATGCATAAAGACACTAATACCCTTATCTATATGACCCTAATATAGACAATGATATAACCTCTGTCTATATGACACCAGTACAGACAATGGTCTGTCGATATGACACTCATATAGACAATGGTCTGTCTATATGACACTAATATAGACGATGGTCAATATATTCTAACAGCCTCCCCTCAAGTTGAGATACTCTGAATTTCAACTTGCACAACCATAATCTGCATAAGTGTACAACTGCATCTTATGCAAAGTTGTGGCCATCTGAGGTCCTGTCAAAGGCTTTGTCAGTAAATCAACAATTTGTTGAGAAGAACTCACATAAGGAGTGCTAATAAACCCTGATTCCATATGCTGTCTGACTATATGACAATCTATTTCAACATGTTTCATTTGCTCATGAAATACAGGATTAGCCGCTATGTGAATGGCTGCTTGGTTATCGCAATATAAGAGAATTGACAATTGTGGTTGATACCTGAATTCAGATAATAAGTATGACAACCATTTAAGTTCGCAAGATGTTGTGGACATAGCCCTGTACTCTGCTTCAGCAGAGCTTTTGCTGACTGTTCCTTGCGTTTTGGACTTCCAAGACACCAAATTTTTCCCTATAAAAACACAATATCATGTTACTGACTTACGTGTGATTTTGCACCTTCCCCAATCTGAATCACAGTATGCCTCCATGTTTTGCAAATCAGCTGCCACACCATAGAACAAACCAACATTAGTTGAATTCTTCAAATATTTCACCACATGCATTGCTGTCTCCATATGTATTACTGTTGGATTACTCATATAATGACTCAATTGTTGTGTAGCAAAGGAAATATCAGGCCTTGTGAATCCAAGGTAAAGCAACCTGCCAACCATTCTTCTGTATCTCTCTGGTTCAGTGTATAGTGGAGAACCTTCATCATCAAGTTTAACACCTGATGCAAAAGGACTAGTTACACTATGAGCTTCTGTCAATCCAGCATCCTTTATCAAATCCCTGATATACTTTGATTGAGAAATAAGCAAACCTTTGTCTGATCTTGCTAGTTCTATTCCCAAAAAATACTTGGCTTCTCCCATATCTTTGATAGTGAATGACTCATCCAAAGCTCTTTTAGTTTCTGCAATCAATTCCATTGATGTACCAGTTATAAGTACATCATCAACATATACGATTAATGCAAGGAAGTGGCCATCTGTTGTTCTTTTAGTAAATAGACAATAATCATGTATGGATTTCACATATCCCAATTGAATCAACTTGTTTGTGAAAGCTTTATTCCATTGCCTTCCAGCCTGCTTAAGTCCATATAAGGACTTTTCCAGTTTGCAAACCATGCCCTGACTATCATATCCTGCTGGTGCTTCCATGTATAATTCCTCCTCAATTGATCCATGCAAGTAAGCATTATTAATGTCTATCTGCTGAATTGGCCAATTGTTGGCCGTAGCCACTGCAAGAAAAACTCTCACTGTGGTTACTTTAGTAACAGGAGAGTAACTGTCATGATAATCCACTCCATATGTTTGGTTATAACCACGAGCCACAAGTCTGGCTTTATACCTAGAAACAGTTCCATCAGGAGCATATTTCACTTTGAAAATCCATCTGGAAGTGATAGTTGTCTTTCCTGAAGGTAGATGCACTAGCTTCCAAGTTTTGTTCCTTTTCAAGGCTTCAATTTCTTCAGACATAGCTTTCTCCCATTTAGGATTCCCTTTGGCTTCATTATAATTCTTTGGCTCATATTCTTTATTTAATTCTGCCATATAAGCTGTATGCTCTTGACTGTACAAAAGGGAACTGCTTCCTTCATGAGAAATCTGATTAATCACGAAATCTCTCATCCATCCTGGTTTGGTATGCTGTCGATGAGGCCTGTTGGCATCAATTGAAGGTAACAAGGGTGCAGAAGCATCAACTGTTGTCTCTACAGGCAAAGTTGAAGTTGAATCACCAATAAGAGATGTGTCTGTCAAATAATTATCTGCAGTAAGGACTTCAACTTCTTCATCATCCGATGGAATTGACCTGAAAATGTTATTAAAATCCTCATTGCCATTATGAGAATTAGCAACTTCCTGCAAATTGTGTTGGTTAGTTGCATAAGGGAAAACATTTTCAAGAAATTTGACATCTCTTGAGGTACACAATTGCTGTGTAATTGTATTGTACATTTTCCACCCCTTTTGTCCAGCCGAATAACCCAGATATATACTCAGATTCGATCTGTCGTCAAACTTTCCCCTCTTAGGATTGACATTTAAAACATACCCTGCACATCCAAAAATTCTCAAATCTGTGTAATTTGGTACCTTATTATACAACACTTCATACGGGGTCTTCCATTTCAACACTTTAGTAGGAGACACATTTAACAGCACTGTGGCATGAAGCATTGCTTCTCCCCAGAACCTGATAGGCAGTGAACCTTCCTTCAATAATGCCCTTGCAACATTTGTCAAACTCCTGTGTCTGCGCTCCACAACTCCATTTTGCTGCGGAGTGTAAACACAAGTTTTCTGATGTTCTATTCCATATTTCTGAAGAATTGATTGAGTGTTAGTTCCAATAAATTCTGTCCCATTATCCGTTCTTATACATTTCACCTCCATTTGAAATTGTGTTTCGACCAGGATTAAGAAATTTTCTAACAAACTGGCTACTTGATCCTTATGTTTGAATAGAATAGTCCAGGTGACTCTGCTAAAGTCATCAACAATTGTCAACATGTATCGATCTCCACTCAAAGAAGTCTTCTTATAAGGACCCCAACAATCTAAATGTAGCAAATCAAAAACTTTTATTGATTGAATAGAGCTATTACAAAAAGGTTGTCTGACTTGCTTAGCTCTTAAACAAACATCACACTGACTAAATTGCTGAGAGTTAGGAAACTGAAAAACATGTGACAATTTATCTGAAGCCATATGACCAAGTCTTCTATGCCACAAAAACACATCAGAACAATCTTCTTTAGCAGATAAAACTGTAAACTTATTGCTAAGCATACTATTCGGACTAGACAAATTCATTATTACATCTTTATTGAAGGATTCAGCATTCAAGTAGTATAAACCATTCTTTATTCTGCCCACTGCGATGATTTCCTCACATTTTAGGTCCTGCAAAACACAATATTCAGCCCAAAATTTCACTGTAATGTGTTGATCTTTCAACAATCTACCAACTGACATCAAATTTTGCTTAAAATTGGGAACATATAGAACATTATGCAATTGCAAATTCTTCTGAAATAACACCTCTTCCCTGAAACTGACTAAATGTACTTCTCCTATTGGTAGAAAAATCCTTTTTGTGTTTGTCAACTTGATAACATTAGTCATTATTCCTAAATTTGAGGTCATATGTGTAGTAGCACCTGAATCTATTATCCATTCAGCATATATTTTAGGATTTCGAACTGAATTATTACCTGCACAAGCACCAGCAAAACCAGCGAATGCAGAAAATTCCTGGTCTGATTGTTTTCCTTTGATAGCTCTCTGAACCTCCCTTTGCATTACCTCCAATTTTTGCAACATTTCCTGCATCGAATCTTTCCTGTATGCCTCACAGTTAGATAAAGGAGTTTCGAGTTCAGAAGATGGTTCTTGTGTCATATTTGCTTGGTGTTTGGCTGGTCCAGTTATCCTCTTTCCTTTGAACCAATCTGGATATCCTTTAATCCTGAAACAATCTTGACGCTCATGTCCTTCTTTTCTGCAATAAGTACAAACCTTATCCGATTTGTTTTTGGTCTGATAACCACTTTTTCCACTATTATAACCAGTGTTATATCCTTGTTTTCTACCACCAGCAGACATATTAACAAACTCCACAACATTGTTATTTGTGCTTCCACTTCTTTGTTTCTCAATTCGTGAAAGAATTGAAAATGCCTTATTAACAGGAGGTAATGGTTCCATGATCAAGATTTGATCTCTAACATGATCAAACTCAGCATTTAATCCAGACAAAAATTGCATCAATTGTTCATCCTCAATCTGTGTTTGAGCAAGTTTCCTTGACTCTCCACAAGTGCAATTTTCAATAGGCTTCAATATTGCATATTCATCCCACATCATTTTCATCTTATTGAAAAAATCTACTAAAGACATACCTCCTTGAGTCGAACTACAAATCTCCTTGCGAAGTTGAAAGATAAGAGGACCATTACTTTCTCCATACCTTTGCTCTATCTCCTTCCACAATCCTTGAGCAGATTTTGCATGAATGAAGACTGCAGCCAATTCTTTGGTGAGAGAATTCAAGATGCAGGAGAAAACCAGATCATCCGTTTCTTTCCACTTCAAATGAGCATCTGAGGTTCGATCTGCTGGTTCATCGTTCTTCATGATGAAATTTGTCTTGCGTTTTGCACTAATGGCAAGCAACAATGCTCTCTTCCACAGATTGTAATTCTTTCCATCAAGAATTATATTAACGATCATCAAACCAGGATTGTCACTGCTCTGGTTGTTTGATGAATTACCCGATGTATTCATCGTCGATTCTGGATTAGGAATAGTACGATTTGAATCGTGATTGAAATCTTGATCTGAGTTGCGGTCGAAATTGCGATTAGAATTGTCACGATCTGAATTGCGATCGGAATTGCTTAATTCAGAATCACGATCAGAATTTCTTGATTCAGAATCGCTTGATTCTGATTCAACTTCTTCAAAACTTGAATTCACTATATCAGCGTACGATCTGTACTGTTGTTTCTTTCTTCTCATTCTCCGATCATCTCAATTTCCAGTCGCCGGAATCTGGAATCCACCACCCAGCTCTGATACCATATTAACCTAACTGGAATTGAAAAGTGATGAAGAGAAAGAGATATTTTGTATATATGAAATAGAGAGGATTACAGTATTTATAGTCAAACAATTACAATTATGCATAAAGACACTAATACCCTTATCTATATGACACTAATATAGACAATGATATAACCTCTGTCTATATGATACCAGTACAGACAATGGTCTGTCGATATGACACTCATATAGACAATGGTCTGTCTATATGACACTAATATAGACGATGGTCAATATATTCTAACATGATGACAAAATGTTATAATTTGTTACTCCCAAAAAATAGAAAAGGTAAATCTAATAATGGAATGATAGTAATAGGTAGATCTAAGTTGATCATTATGAAGTGAATATATGCAAAGATGAGCTTTTTGTGATGCAATTATAACAACTAGTGTAGTATCTAAGTCGAATTAATGATTCTTGTTGGAGAATGAAAAATTGATCTTAATTCCCATTCAATCTTGCCGTTATTTACTTTATTCCGTTTAAACCAAACATCTGCTGACCCACTTTATTCTTCTTTTTTTTTTTTCACTATCTACTTCAAAACTCTCATTTTTATTAATCATGTCTAAAAAACGCATTTTTAAGTTTTTTTACCAATTTAAATTTTATTAATTAAGTTTTTTTTTAACTCAACAAATTATGATTAAAAAAAATTTGCATCCTTAGCAATTACATATACTAACCAACTAGGCAATTTGGTAGAAAAATAATCGCTAGCATTCAAAGGGTCTGCTTAGCAACTAAATAAGCAGTCACATTCGTTAAGCGTGAGAAAAATGAAACTTTAAAACTAGGATTTACACATATAATATTCCTGCAGTCTTGGACTAGAGTGCCAAAATCAGACAGATCCACCGTTGTGTGATAAATTCCTTCCACAACCAGTTTCGTATATGTTTAAAACTCAACTCAACTAAAATTCTGATTGCAAGCCATAACATACTAGTACGTACCACGAGAGCTTCAATTATTTTTGGCTCCTTGAGTCCATAGATCAGGCTGCTGCTACAAAACAGAAAAGCCCATGCCTCATCACGAACTACAACGCCAAGGCCACACTACTCTTCCGCTACAAAAATCAAAGCGTCGATGTTGCACTTTAAGAACCCTGGAGTAGGCGGTTGCCAAGGCGGACTTACTGCCCATGTGCGTGTCGACCCTCCAGACACTCGTCTGAACGCCTCCCAGTCCCGATAGCCATCGAAGATCGAATTCCAGCTTACTGTCGTCGGCCACCAGTCCATCTTCCAAACGACACAGTTCTAATGCTCCCATATCGCATGCAAGCCGCAACACAATCTGAGCAATTTATTAGTCGTTACTGATGCTAATTCATGCAGTATCCAAGTTGCAAATGTCATATCCCCGAGTTACGAAAAGCTTAGACACACTAAACACCAGATTTTCCCTGCAAAACAACAAACGGTAAATAAATGGGACTTTGGTTCATCACCATCGACACATAATGGGCACTCCATAGGTATCGGGACTCATCTCTAGATCAGTCTAACACAAGTTGGTAAACAACCCGTACACACCTGCCATATAAACATCTTTAGTTTATGAGGTATCTCCAATCCCCTACAGTCTCCTCCACCCGTCAGTATTCGAGTCTCCGTTCCTTAATCCCATACCCCCTTGATATCCCGATTTCACACTATATACCCCATCCTTAGGCCAATGTCAAATCCATTCATCAGCACATAAACAAAAAGGTAAAATAATATCAAGGATAGCTCGCGCCTCTTCCTCGCTAAAACACCCATGAATTTTATCCAAATCCCAACCTCTCCTATTCTCAAGCAATAAATCAGCCACTTTTAGATCCCTCATTCCAGGGACTAAAATACAATGGATACAAGAACCTTCAAGAGGCACCCAAGGATCGTTCCACACCCACATCGATTTTCCATCACCTACCTTCCATCTGACCCGCATCCTTAAAATATCAAGATCACTCCAAATACTTTTCCAAACCACACTAAGATTGTTACCTAATTTGGAGAGAAGTAGATCCTCGTTTGGAAAATATTTAGCACTTTAAGAGATATCCTTACCACACCATTAGAGTGACGAATATGAATTTTTAACCGTTAGCTTTAATTGGAAGATGATTTATTTAACCTAGCCGGTTCGATCTGGATATAACAACTATGGGTAAAATATAATAGCACATTAATTGTTTTTAAATTTTTTATCTATCCTTTATATATTTAAGCTCCGAAATGAAATTCCATGCATGAAAATGACAAAGTAACATCAATTTGTATATACGACATGAAGGTTAAGGATGAGAAGGAAATATTAAAAGACAATTGAAAGGCCACCAACATATATAGATGTAATTATTTTATTCATTTTTAGACAATGATAACCGAGTATCCGAATTGTTTCTACGTGTCTAAACGTCTCAGCTAACTTCCTCGATTTTAAATTGTAAAACATAACCGTAGGTTGGACGGGACCGGAGTCCTACAAACCTATTCTGATGTCTAAATCAGTTGATGATTTTGGAATAGTTGAAGAGTATGAACTAGTTGTAAGATAATAGTTAACGTGTCGTATTTTGTGAGTGGAGGATTTTCATATCCGATAAGGAGTCTTTGTCCCAAGAGGATTCATTTATCACGAGGAACTCTAGTGTTTTTCAAATGTTCCTTTATTGACAAGAGGTTGAAGCTTATAAAACCACCTTTAAACATGCTCGGTTGTACGTGATGTTTTTACCTAAAGGAGCTGTGTTTGCATGACATCAAATAATATGTTATGAAAGTCATTTAAAAAGAAAGTGCATAGAGGTGTTTCAATTGGCAACCATGCTTTTTATTTTACATTGTAATGATGGCAAATAGTTTTATATCCTGAATTCTGTCAAGGTAATGATCTGACAGAAATACTTTAGTGTTTTACTCAATCAGAAGTGATGATGGTCAAAATAGGGATATGGACATTGTTAGAAGATTCCACCACTAAAGATGAGTCTAAACATATAAATTCAAAGTAGCTGACATTATTAGCTAATATTGGCTGGCAGAGAGTATGAAGATATGTTTTGAATATCTTAAAAGCCTCAATATTTATTATCATTTATACTTCTTGGAGACCATGCAAAAGTCTCTTTATTTGCTTCTCTTTTTCTTTCCATTAATTAGAAAGTCCCTTTTCTCTCCCAATCTTTGCCTTTGAATTCTTTTCCTCTATTTGTTTAGTTTTACTAATTACTTTGTAGATTACATATGTTTCTTTGGCTTTGATTAAGACAACTGTCTATGTTTATTTTTAATGGAATTAATGATTATTGGAGCACACGTGCATTCCATTGGATAATGCATCAACAACCCACTTAACATAATTCTACTCAAGATAATATTATTGTGGACATTTTATTTTCTTACAAAAAGGGTTAAAATTGATGACATCGCAAATTTGTAACCTAATCCAGGTTTGCATCATGCATGCGCCAAAACTCTTAATGGTTCGGTCATCAAATCAAATATTCTTATATTATTATTATCTATTTAAGAATGAATCAATTGATTAGGAAAAGAGTAAAAGAACTTAATTCGAAGATGAGGACCAATGTGAAAGAAAGAAAGAGGGTCCAAGTTGGTGGTCGATAAAACTTTCTGCAAGGGACTCACTGTAGATTGATAACACAATGGTAAAATATCTTTTTCAAAAAGATCGTGAAATATTAGATTGAAAGAAACTTCCCAACTAATGCAAGATATAAGATAAAGAGATTGTTCGGATTCTAGATATAGACTCTACAATGTTCAAGTCAATTCTAAATTAAAGAGAAAAGAATAAGCAATTTCTTTAGTGTGTTTTGAAATCTTGCAGTTGTGCTTTCCTTTCTAGTACATCTTTTCCTTCGTGAGCCTTTACATACCGTTTCTTGAAGGATATACGTAGCTTCCCCAATTAATCCCATACACTTTAGCCAAGGTCGATCAAATGACCTTCGATAAAGAGTGTTGTTGATTATTACATATCAACTTGATTTTCTCATAACCTTTACTTGCTCTTTTTGATCCTCCAACAGAATTCCTACTGTGAGATAAGAGTAAATGTGATAAATCATTTGGTTGTTATATCTATCATAACAATTTCCTCCTTCTATATAAGAGATTGGGGGATGGGTTCGATTCGGCAAGGACAGATTTGAGACCCGTTCGGATTCGATACTATTTTTGCTAAGTGATCTACTTCATAGTTTTCTTCCTTTGGCATGCACTGAACACTCATACTTCTTGATGGTATTCTTGGCTTCGTATTTATCACTTAGCACAAGTTTCAAATCACTTTTTGAGGATAGCTCTGTCAGGTTTGATGGTATACAAAATTCGAAGACGTTAAAGCAAGGCTTCTTATTCAGCTTCATTGTTTGATGTGCTGAAATATATTGCAGCAGCATATTTAAATATATCTCCCATATGTCCTTCAAGATTGGAGAGATAGTCACATCTTCAGGTATTCCAATAAGAAAATCTGCCAATGCCTAAGCTTTGAAGGCCTTTCGACGCTCAAATCAAACATCAAATTGAGTTAAATTGAGCGCCCATTCAGCAACTCTTTGCAAGGTTTCAGGTCTCTCCAAAGTCTTTCTTAATGGAGTATCAATCTGAACAGTGACTTTGAAAGTAATGCCTTGACTTTTCGAGCTTTGGATATCTTGTTTCTGCCTCCCCCAAGACCCTGCTAACTTAATACAGCGAAAATTTCTTGGTTCCTTCTTTTTAAATCAATACCATCCATCCACCTCACTAATGTATAAGTATAAAGTTTCTCCTGAAATGGGCCTTCTTAAAAGAGGGGGTGAGACAAGAATTGGTTTTAGCTGCTCGAAGAACGTTTGGCATTCTGTCATCTAGTTGAAACCTTTTTTTCCTTTGAGGCTTTTGTAGAAAGGCATGTACCTCTTTACCGAATGATAAATAAAATGTCCAAAAGCGTTAATTTTTTCATTTAGCTGTACGTCATTGAGTTTTTTCGGCAGTTCCATATTGATCATTGCTTGAATTTTGTTCGTATTTGCTTCAATCTCACGTTGAGAAATCATAAAGCCTATAGACTTTCCTGATGTGATAGTAAATGTAGATTTTTCAGGATTCAATTTGATGTTGTTTTCTTGTAAGGTATCGAAGACTATTGTTAGGTCTAATGCATGTTGTTCCACAGTTCTACTTTTGACTATCATATCATCCACATAAATTTCCATATTAGCCCATATGATATTTTTGAAAATCTTAATTACCAGACGCTAATGTGTAGCTCCGTCATTTTTGAGATCGAATGGCATGAGATTATAGCAATATGTCATTTGTGTGTAGTAAAGCCTGTCTTAATGATATCCTTTGGATTTATGGGGATTTGATAATACCCAGGTGTTGCATCTAAGATGGAGTAAATGGCATATTTTATTCTGGAATCAATGAGCATATCTATCCTTTGGGAAGCCTTGTTGAGATATGTGAAAACAACACATAACCAAAAAACTTCCACTATATCCTCTAGACACCATTCAAAGGCATCGATATTCCTTTTCAATGTGTCTATTACTGCCTCTTTGGGATCCTTTGCCATTTTTGCTAAAACCTGAATGGATTTTCCTTCGACCAGCCAAACTGTTTCTAAATTTTCCATCGGTTTGGCTCTCTCTCTCTTTCTTCCTCCACCAAATCATTTCATCCTTAGAGAAGCGGCGTATGTTTCTTGGGCCACCACTCGATTTCCCTAAGAAATAGACATTCCATGCTTCATAGAAATTTTCCATGCCAAATGATGGATGGAGAAAGCTCCAAACGATTATGTTAGTAAAGACCTTCCAAGAATCACGTTATAAGGGAGAATAGTGCCAATTACCAAAAATTATGCTTTTGTGTACCACTTTATATGTACATCCCTTATTGCTACTTTCATCTGTATACTGTCGAGCAGAGGAACTCTATGACCACTGATGCATACCAGTAATGATAGTGTTGGCACTAGTTGATCAACATTCAAGCGAAGAGCTTCAAATCTTTTCCTAGTGAGAATGTTTACTGAGGTTCTTGTATCAATAAAAACCCTTTAGAATTTAAAATTTTCGAGTAATATTTCTATTACAAGGTCATCGTCATGGGTTTGCCTAGGAAAAATAAATCCAGTGTAACGAATGTGAATTTTGACCGTGTTTCTACCAACATTTCCTTGTCTTTCAAAAGTCATTTCCTCTTGACCGAACAATCCTCTTATGGGCCACTAGTAATGACATTGATGACTCCCTTAGGTACTTGTTATACTAGGCGTCTATCATGTTATTCTAGTGTTTTTTCTGAATTTTTTAAGAATTTGTCGAGTTTTCCCCATTCGACCATTTTGTTGAGCTTTGTAGCTAGTTGCCAATAATCCTCGGTGTCATTACCCTCACTTTTATTAAAATCATAGTACATTCCAATGTGACGATGAATAAAGGATTTTAGCTTCAGTGGGTATTAGATGTGTTGCATGTTCTTTTCTACCCACCCACTAGAGGATTTCTTTTTAGGAGCACTCAAGGGGGCGAAGCTTCGACATGTCTATTCTCTAGAGCTTCAGTGGTCCTTGCGCCGATAATTTCTAGATTTTTTTGAACTATTAACCGGTCCTAATCTATCTTCCAATAGAGGATTCAAATGATGCCCATCCCATTTAACCAAGTCTCTAACATATCACATGAAATCTAGGAACATTTTGGGCCATCTATTAGTAAGTTCCTTTGATAGATCATTACTTCGGCAATTTAAGGCCATAAATGTTGGTCCCTTGTTATGTGAGAATTAGTTCCTAAGGGGGGTTAATGGAACTATTAAGAGTTTAAAAATATAGCCAAGTTAAAATACTTCTCACGGTTCAATAGCACAGTTTAGAGGATATATATTGAAGGTTCAGAAGCAACTTTAGTTGATCAACAACTAAGATTGATTATGTCCTTGGTTCGAATGATAACACCTTAGAGGGCTTCCGAACTTAGCACAATTAAATACAACTCTGACTAGTTAAGATTCTATACCTCCGAATTAAAAAGCAAGCAATAATGAGTAAGAGTTAGAAAATAATACTCAGCAATTTTATCCTAGTTTGGCCTCCTGCCTACATCCAGTCCCCAAAATTCCTCTTCCGAGTTTTAATCCACTACTGAGCTCTTTCTGGTAGAGCACAAACCCTTACAATAGCTATTGAGATATTACAGAGTACCTTCCTTTATAATCCTACACTCAGCTATCTAACTCTCTGTTTGCTGAATACCGAACAAATAGCAGAGCTTTCGAACTAATTTAAAAGATTGATAATGTCGTTCTCAATAAGAACTCTATTAATGACCTTAGAAAATGATTACACAGAAGAATAAAGATGTTTGTGTAAATGCTTTGCTTTGCTTGAAACATCAGGAAATGATTCACTCAGAATTTCAGCGTTGTAAATCAAATTCCAAAGTTGCAAATGAGGGGCCTTTTATAGTTGACACCTGAAGGCTGGGGTTCAAATTTCGAAATAACCGTTGGGAGGGAAACGCTCTGCTGTCGCTTTCACTCCTCAGAGGCCAGTGTCAACAGCCAATGGTCTTCTATCTTTTACCGTTGATTTATCTGTTGCGCTATGCTTCAAGCTTGGTCGGAAGTAGACTGATTGTCTAACCAAATCAAGCAAAGTTCTTAGGTTACTGTTGAAACACCTTTCCACATAATTTTGATTTGACAAAATTGTTTAAGTATAATTAAAATACATATTCTAAACACACTAAGTTTAAATACTTTGATTTATTTCTACTAATGTGTTTGTTCAATGTTGAGTTAAAATGTTATAAGACATAAGAATCAAAAGGCCCAGGCCCAATACGGAATCCAAGGCCCATGTCAAACAACTCAGTACACTCGGCCCGCGTATGTCAAGACGTTGCCGTTTTGAATGAAATCGCAACTCAGCAAACGGAAGGATCTAGAAGACCTTCGGGAACAACTTCAAGATGAAACTGCTGAGTAGTCTCGACAAAGCGTACAAAACAGCAGCTGGCAAAGGAAAACTTCCAGACAAAGTGTTTCCTCTTTTGGCAAAGTTCAGACGACACAGTATGCTGTCCAGTTGACCTTACCATAAAAGGAGAGACCATCTGCAGAGCTGACCAAGGACAGAAGATACATGATTGTGATTGGCCGAGAGCTCTGTGCAAGTCAGGATGACAACGACACATAGCCATTTCCCTCCAACAGTTATTCCCAAATTCGAAATGACCGACGACCCAGACATCTCTATAAATAGTGCCATCACAAGCTTCACAAGATACAGAACTTGATCAAGCCATTACGCTGACCAAATCTCTACAAGTTCTGCAAGCAAGAAGCAAAGCAAAATTCTTACACTACATTTCTCATATCTGTGTAAAAGTCTAGATGATTGTAAATCGTCTAAAGTGTCTTAGCATATCTTTGTATTAGGACAAAACACTTATCATTTCTAGAGATAGAAATGAGAGGCTGAGTACTCGGTTTTAAGTACTCAGCGAGAGATTAGGATTGAGTAGAAGTATAGAGGAAGGTACTCTTGTCATACTCAATTGCTGATATTGTAAAAGGTTTGAGGCTCTACCTTTAAAGAGCTCAGTAGAGGATTTGAAATCTCGGAACGTGTTCCGGGGACAGGACGTAGGCTTAGAAGAAGCCGAACCTGGATAAATCTGCTGAGTGAAGTATTTCTAAACCTTTAACTCCTTATTTATATTGCTTGCTTCAATAATAAAAAACTGACCAAGTAAAGAGGTCAAGTTGAGTTGTGCGCATTAAACGTAAGAGCTCAGGAATAGACTCTAAGTGCTATTTCCTGACTCAAGCTGAGAAACTGACCTAGTCACCAGTTGACTAAGCCAGTATCTTGCTGTTTACTCAGCGCTGCTGTTCAAACCTTTTTCCTTAGAAAAAGAAGTCTGCCCTAATTGCCAAAAAAGTTTAAAAAGTTCCTAACCCCCCCTTGGAACTATACTTGCAACTAAACAAGGGACCAACAAGTGGTATCAGAGCTTAAAAGCTCACTCTAAAAGGTCTAACAACCTTGAGCTGATCCCTACCATGGGCGAAAACAGCACTCGGTTTCTCCCTGGAAACCAAACAACTCAAATACTGCCTGAGGGGCTGTCCATTACTAGGCCTCCCCTATTCTTCGGGTCAAACTATACCTTCTGGAAGAATAGGATGAAGAACTTCATTTAGGCTACAAACATGAGTGCCTGGCTATCTATAGTCCAAGGCCCATTTGTACCTGTCGAGGTTGTGGCTGGCCAAACAGTTGTAAAAGCTGAGGCCAAATGGACAGAGGATGATCTTAAGAAGCTCCAAAACTATGCTTCACTATGCGCTCGATGCTGCAGAATATAATAAAATCTCAGGTTGTGAGTCGGCACAAGAGATCTGGAGAAAGCTGGAAGTCACCTACGAGGGAACAAATAAAGTAAAAGAATCCAAGGTGAATCAGCAGATGAGACTGTACGAGCTGTTCGAGATGAACAATGATGAGGGCATTTCAGACATGAATGCAAGGTTTACCAACATCATTAATGAGCTCAAGAGACTTGGGAAAATCTTCACTGAGGAAGAACAAGTCAAAAAGATTCTCAGTAGTCTTCCTAAAGACTGGCAAGCAAAGAAGACAGCAGTTGAGGAAGCTCAGGATTTAACCACCTACAAATATGACGAACTCATCGGTTCATTGCTGACCCATGAGATATCCATGAAAAACTTTGAGGTGAAGGAAAAATCTGAAGACAAGAAGCAGAAGTCACTTGTCATGAAAGCTGACTCCACTGACGGGAGTTCAACTGATGATGAGGAGATGGTTATGTTCACAAGGAAGATGAAAAGGCTATTCAAGAAGAGTGACAAATACTCTAAAAAGCCTTACAGAAAGTTTGATAAGTATAAGGCTGACTCAAGTGACAGCAAATACAGAAAGGACAGCTCAAAGCCCATTACATGCTTTGAGTGCCATCAAACTGGCCATATTAAGTCAAACTGCCCCACGCTAAGGAAAGACAAGAAAAGTGGGAAGAAAGCAATGGTGGCTACTTGGAGCGACAGCGATGCGTCTTCATCCACAGAAACTGAGGCCATCGAGTCAACGAAGATATGCTTCATGGCTGACGAACTTGCTGAGCCATGCGTCTCTGAGCATGCTGACCCATCCATCGCATCAGATGATGAGGAACAATCAAATGAGGTAATTTCTCTTCCCCAGCTCAGAAACGATATGGTTAATGCCCTGAGTGATCTCTATACACTTGTCAAGAAGTGTAATAAGAAAGTTAGAGCACTCAGCAGGCGCTGTGACGAAGTGGAAGAGGTCAAACTGAGTGACCTCAGATACCTTCTTCAGGACAATTTGACTCTGCATGATAGCATGAAGATCATGCATGAGTATGTCTCTGAAGTCCAGACAGTTTCAAAGAAACTGAGGAAGGACGTCACAACCATCCAGAACCAACTAAAGGTTCCAAATTAAAATAACATTCCTCTGAGAACTCAGTACCAAGGTACTCGGCAGAGATGGAATCCCCAGCGAAAAGTCCAGTGTGACTTTTGTGGGAAGTTAGGACACACCACTAAGGTGTGCTGGCACGCTCAGCACTGGGGTGCTGACAAGTCAGTAAAAAATCCTAAACAGAACGTCAGTTGTGACTTCTGTGGAAAGAATGGCCATACTGTCCATGTATGCCGCCATAAAATAAAATATGATGTTATACCTGTTGCACCTAACAAGTCAGGACCCAAAAAGAATTGGGTACCTAAAAGTAACTAGTTACAATGCAGGTAAGCCTGAGATGTGCCGAGAAGTCAAAGATGTGGTACATTGACAGCTCAAGAGACTTGGGAAAATCTTCACTGAGGAAGAACAAGTCAAAAAGATTCTCAGTAGTCTTCCTAAAGACTGGCAAGCAAAGAAGACAGCAGTTGAGGAAGCTCAGGATTTAACCACCTACAAATATGACGAACTCATCGGTTCATTGCTGACCCATGAGATATCCATGAAAAACTTTGAGGTGAAGGAAAAATCTGAAGACAAGAAGCAGAAGTCACTTGTCATGAAAGCTGACTCCACTGACGGGAGTTCAACTGATGATGAGGAGATGGTTATGTTCACAAGGAAGATGAAAAGGCTATTCAAGAAGAGTGACAAATACTCTAAAAAGCCTTACAGAAAGTTTGATAAGTATAAGGCTGACTCAAGTGACAGCAAATACAGAAAGGACAGCTCAAAGCCCATTACATGCTTTGAGTGCCATCAAACTGGCCATATTAAGTCAAACTGCCCCACGCTAAGGAAAGACAAGAAAAGTGGGAAGAAAGCAATGGTGGCTACTTGGAGCGACAGCGATGCGTCTTCATCCACAGAAACTGAGGCCACCGAGTCAACGAAGATATGCTTCATGGCTGACGAACTTGCTGAGCCATGCGTCTCTGAGCATGCTGACCCATCCATCGCATCAGATGATGAGGAACAATCAAATGAGGTAATTTCTCTTCCCCAGCTCAGAAACGATATGGTTAATGCCCTGAGTGATCTCTATACACTTGTCAAGAAGTGTAATAAGAAAGTTAGAGCACTCAGCAGGCGCTGTGACGAAGTGGAAGAGGTCAAACTGAGTGACCTCAGATACCTTCTTCAGGACAATTTGACTCTGCATGATAGCATGAAGATCATGCATGAGTATGTCTCTGAAGTCCAGACAGTTTCAAAGAAACTGAGGAAGGACGTCACAACCATCCAGAACCAACTAAAGGTTCCAAATTAAAATAACATTCCTCTGAGAACTCAGTACCAAGGTACTCGGTAGAGATGGAATCCCCAGCGAAAAGTCCAGTGTGACTTTTGTGGGAAGTTAGGACACACCACTAAGGTGTGCTGGCACGCTCAGCACTGGGGTGCTGACAAGTCAGTAAAAAATCCTAAACAGAACGTCAGTTGTGACTTCTGTGGAAAGAATGGCCATACTGTCCATGTATGCCGCCATAAAATAAAATATGATGTTATACCTGTTGCACCTAACAAGTCAGGACCCAAAAAGAATTGGGTACCTAAAAGTAACTAGTTACAATGCAGGTAAGCCTGAGATGTGCCGAGAAGTCAAAGATGTGGTACATTGACAGCGCATGCTCAAGGCATATGACGGGTGATGAAACTCAGTTCATCACGTTTGAGCGTAAACGAGGAGGGAGCGTAAGTTTTGGAGACAACAAGAAGGGTAAGATAGTAGGGTCAGGAACCATCGGAGGTAATCCTACTATTGAATCTGTCTCCCTAGTCAGCGGACTCAAATATAACTTACTCAGCGTAGCTCAGCTATGTGACAATGGGAGAAAAGTTATATTTGATGCTACTGGATGTAAAATATACGAGGGTAAAACAAATGAGTTAATTTTAACTGCCCCTCGGATAGATAATGTCTTTATGCTAGACTTAGAGAAAAAGTTTTCAAAAACTGTGTGCTTAGTATCAAAGGAAGAAAATTCCTGACTATGGCACAGGAGACTTGGTTATGTAAGCATGGACCTCCTGGCCAAACTAGCAAGAAAGCAATTGGTTGAGGGACTGCCTGAACTTAAATTTCAAAAAGATCAGTTATGACATGCTTGCCAAGCTGGAAAACAAACCAAACAATCTTTTCACAGCAAAAACATTGTCTCAACTAAACGTCCGTTAGAGTTACTACACTTGGATCTCTTTGGTCCAGTCCAGCCGCTGAGTCTGGGTGGAAGAAGATTTTCCTTGGTCATTGTAGATGACTTCTCTCGGTATACGTGGGTCATCTTGCTGACCAGTAAGGATGAGACTTTTGAGACATTTTCAAATTTGGTTAGAAAAATTGAAAATGAAAAAGACCTAAAATTAGCTCATATCCGTAGTGATAACGGTGGAGAGTTCAAAAACCAAAAGTTTGTTGAATTCTGTGAAGCCAGCGGCATTGACCACAATTTTTCTGCTCCTAAAACACCTCAGCAAAATGGGGTTGTAGAAAGGAAGAACAGAACTCTGGTTGAAATAGTCAGGACAATGCTGGATGAGCATAGGCTTCCAAAGTATTTTTGGGGAGAGGCTGTTAACACAGCATGCTACATTCTTAATAGGGCTCTAGTAAGACCTATACTCAAGAAAACCCCCTATGAACTTTGGAAAGGACGAAAGCCCAATATTGGATACTTTCATGCCTTTGGCTGTAGATGTTTTATTTTAAATACCAAAGATAGCTTAGCAAAGTTTGATTCAAAAGCTGATGAGGCTATCTTTTTGGGCTACTCAACAAACAGCAAAGCATACAGAGTTTTTAATAAGCGAACTCAAGTTTTAGAAGAGTCAATACATGTAGAGTTCGATGAAACTGACCCTGCAGGTAGATACCAGCCGCTGACCGAAGATGATCCAAACTCAGTAACCATCGCTGACCCAGAACCAGCTACTGAGTCATTCACGAAAAGGCTGACCAAGAGTAAGAGTGAACCTAAGATTACTTTTACTGACCCATCTACTTCTGCAGAGATTGTTGAAACAGGAACAACACAAGACATAAATCTACCCAAAGAAATAACGATTCCAAGAGGGCACTCCGAAAGTGCAATCCTTGATTCTGCTGGGAATACCCTGATGACGAGGAATCAACTCAGGAAGTACCTCAGCAATGTTGCTTTCGTCTCAGTACAAGAACCGAAGAATTTCGTTGAAGCTGAGTACGATGAATTCTGGATAAACGCAATGCAAGAGGAGCTCGATCAATTTCAAAGAAATGATGTATGGGAGTTAGTGCCTCATCCAAAGAGTCAAAAGACCATCGGAACAAGATGGGTCTTCAGGAACAAGATGGACGAACAAGGAAACGTAGTCAGGAACAAAGCAAGGCTTGTAGCTCAGGGCTACAGTCAGCAAGAAGGTATTGACTACGGTGAGACCTTTGCCCCTGTGGCAAGGCTAGAGGCAATTAGAATACTATGTGCATATGCATCTTACATGAATTTTAAATTATTCCAAATGGATGTCAAAAGTGCATTTCTTAATGGAGTTATAAACGAGGAGGTTTATGTAAATCAACCTCCAGGTTTTGAGGACCCTAAATTCCCAAACCATGTTTACAAACTCAAAAAGGCTCTGTACGGCCTCAAGCAAGCACCACGTGCTTGGTACGAGAGGCTGACCAGTTTCCTGCTGACTAGAAATTACGTCAGGGGCAAAGCTGATACAACCTTATTCATTAAGAAAAAGGGTAAAGATACCCTGCTGGCCCAAATTTATGTTGATGATATAATATTTGGTGCAACTAACGAATCAATGTGCAAGGAGTTTAGCAAACAAATGCAGACTGAGTTTGAAATGTCCATGATGGGAGAACTCAACTTCTTCCTCGGTCTTCAAATTAAACAAGGAAAGAATGGCATCTTCATCAGTCAAGCCAAATATGCCAAGGAGATCTTAAAGAAATATGACTTGGAAAATTGCAAGCCAATATCCACTCCTATGGGCACTGACACTGTCCTCTACGCTGATGAGAATGGTAAGTCAGTAGACAGCAAGTTATATCGAGGTATGATAGGCTCTCTACTTTACTTAACAGCCAGTAGACCGGACATTCAGTTTTCAGTATGCTACTATGCTAGATATCAATCTAACCCTAAGGAATCTCATTACATTGCTGTAAAAAGAATCCTTAGATATTTGCAAAGCTCAGTGAACGCAGGTTTGTGGTATCCAAATACTCATGATTTTACACTCATCGGATACACTGACGCTGACTATGGACGAGATAAGCTAGAACGAAAAAGCACCTCTGGAGGATGCCACTTCTTAGGAAGCTGTCTTGTATCCTGGTTCAGCAAAAAGCAGGCGTCAGTAGCCTTGTCCACCACTGAAGCTGAGTACATTGATGCTGGTCATTGTGTTGCTCAAGTCCTATGGATCAAGCAACAACTTGAAGATTATAGTGTTCAAACGAAGACAATTGAAGTCAAATGTGACAACAAAAGTGCAATTGATCTTTCCAAGAACCCAATTCAACACAGCAGAATGAAGCATGTCAGCATCAGACATCACTTCATTAGAGACCATGTACTCAAGGGTGAGATCAAGCTGACTTTTGTCCCAACGGACGAACAGCTTAAGGATATCTTCACAAAGCCACTGGCCCGTGAACAGTTCAGCATACTGAGAGAAGCAATTGGTATGTTTAATCCTCTTCAGTAAACTCCTGTGCTAAATGAATATGAATGCTGAGTGAATTACATGCTGAATGATTTATTGTTTGCTGAGTAACTCATCGAAACTGACTGAATATACAATACTGAGTAAACTTGCACACTGAGTAAATTAGTTTAGAACTTGAACTTAAAATCATCCTTAAATACTACACTGACCACTCAGAATATCAAACGCTTGACATTCTAAATACTGAGTGATTAATCCGTTAGCATAAATGCAAAGCACGCGTATAGCCTAGAATGACGTATTCGCCGTAATGTGTCATAAATGCCAAGATCGTTGTCGGTACATGATCCCAAGGCAAAACTGATATATGGATTCGATTAAGATCCACACCGTTCATTTCGTCTATAAATTATGGGTATTTCCCCATCTTTTATTCTTTACGCTTAATCAATTCTAGAGGCAAAGAAATCACTTAGAACTTCTCCTCTCTCAAATTTCTCTAAGTTTCCCATCTTCTAAAAATGACTAAGTTATCTTTCAACGTCTCTGGTGCCGGCCACCAAAAGTCCAGCTCCGATGAACCTTCACAAAACCCTTCTACACCGAGCAAGGGTAAAACTGGCCAAACCTCTGGCAAAGGGAAAGCTGTTAAGATCAGGACCTACTCCAAGGTCTTCGAAAATGTCTGTGAATGGAAGGTTGAGCCCTCCAGATGGGTCTCTGAGCATTTCGTGCAACATGAACAGCCATTTGCTGAATGGATTTCTAAGAACGAATGGACTGGGCTGTTCTCGGTCAGAGATGAGACATATCCTGACCTGGTAAGGGAGTTTTACCACAACCTCAAGGTTGCCAGTGACTCCGCCGACTACCTAAGCACTGAAGTAAGAGGGAAACCCATCTTCATCAACCCTCTGTATATAGGAAATCTCCTCCAGCTCAAAACTGAGGGAGTAAGGCTGAGGAAGTCTGGCGATCAGGACAAAACCGACTACGTCCATACCTTCTGCAAACCTGAGGGTCACTCAGGAGAGATCTCAGCATCTTCAATGGGACAGCACCAGAAGATGGCCCACTACCTGCTGAGCTATTTCATTTACCCCAAGATAAACTGCACTACATCAGCAACCAACTTTGAACAGTGCTTCATATGGCACATGCTGACATACACCCCCATCAACCTACCAATTTTTCTCGTTGCTGGGTTTCTACGCAGCACGGGTACACTAAGGTTAGGATCAATCATCACCAGGATCCTCATCGACCACAAGATTGACCTCAAAGGTGAGGAATCCTTCAGAGGATCTGAGATAACAGCATCCTCGCTGAGGGCGCTGAAGTTTGGACAGCCCTTGAAGAAGGAAAAAGTTGCTGCTGCTGAACAAACTGACCAAGCTTACGAATCTGTTGCTGTGCCTAAGAAAGGGGGAAGAACTAAGGCCCCAGCTTCTCGCAAGAGAAAATCTGCTGAGACTCCTTCATCCAACGTTGAGTCATCCAACGTTGAGTCTCCAGCAAAGAGGCAAAGGTCAGCTGGTAAGTCAGCTGAAAAGAGAACCAGGCAAGATGAGCCTAGAACTGAGGAAGCTGCTGAGCTATGATAGGGGTCAAAAACCCCTATCTTTGGGTACGGTTTTAGGATGGGTTTTAGAGTAATTTGGTTAATAAGCGAGCAATTCTCACATTTAAATGCTTTTGTGTGAGTTAGTTAGAAATTGGAAACGTTCGATTTACTTTTCGTCGTTTAGGCTCGTTTTATGATCAATTTAGGCAAATACGGCCGAAATAGCATGCATATTAGAATTCCGTTATCTTTTGAAGCTAATTGGTCCGTCAAAAGTCGCACCAAACGAAGCCTTTGCTCAAAATAAGCGATTGACGGATCAATTTGGCTTTTGGACTAATGTTTTCCGGAGTTTTTATGCGTGTGCAGGTGTGAAGTCGGACGAAAAAGGGCACGGAACTCATCAAGCTTGGATCGAGCACGCTTCGGGCAAAAACGCTCGGCGAGCAGGGCCCCACGGGCCATTTCTGCTCGCCGAGCAGGCCCCTGGTGGCCTGCTCGCCGAGCAGGCTATGCCTGCTCGCCGAGCAGGCTGCCAGAGGCCTGCTCGGCGAGCAGGAGCCTGCTCACCGAGCCTGCTCGGCGAGCAGGCCACCAGGCGCCTGCTCGGCGAGCAGGGGGCTGCTCGGCGCGAGCAGCCCTGCTCGCCGAGCAGCCTTCCCTGCTCGGCAAGTAGCCCTACGGGAATTGGTCAAAAAGACCAATTCCGCCCCCACGAAGCCACATTCGACCCCACGTCTTTCTACACCAACTAGGACACGAAAATAGGTCAAAACGAGGCCCGAGACGCATCTATAAATAGGGTTTTTCAATTGTAATTCAATATCTTTCGTTTTTGTAAATTATTTTAGCTTTCCCCTTGTAATTCCTCTTCATCTTCTCCACCTTCCTCAAACTCCATTGAAGCTCCTTCAAAGCTTTCTACCGAGGAATTATCAAGGTCCGTCCTTAAGATCAAGTCGCCGGCTGCAGAGTAAACAGGTTCCCTGAAAGGGATTTTTGTATCTCCTTTTATCTTTCCATGTTTGTACTCTTTGTTTTGTTCTATGTTTATTGTCTAATTCTTGTCTTACGCTTTATTCAATTGGTTTAACTCATTCAAAAGCCCCAAAATCTAGTAGGCACATATTGCGAGCTGAATCTGACCTAGTCAGAGCCTAGGAGATTGACAACCTCTTAGTTGATTAAGCGCCAATTTACTGAGCCTTAGACCTAGTTTCGGCCTTAGGGAATCACGCGCTAGGAACCTCATGAGGGTAAGTACGGTTAATCGCCTTGAATATAAGTGACTCAGATTAGGTCTTTATTCAATAGACTTGATAATCTATCTTTCTTATTATCGTTCATACCATATTCCTTCGAATAGTTTCATTAATGAAAGATCAATTAGGGGTAGAGTAACTTAGTTAGGCTTAGAATAATTTAGTTAGAATTAGATAACTTAGCTAGGATTAGCATAATTCAACCTAGGAGTAGATTAATTAACAAACCAAACTCAAAACCCCCTAAGCCTAGATAACATCCGAGATCGAGTAGCTTGATACTTGCAGAAATAAATCCTGTGGACGATAACCTGGACTTAAACCAGAAATTTATTACTTGATAACGACGGGGTACACTTTTCCCTTAGTGAGTTCTCATCTCGAGTTAGGTGAGGGCGCATCAAGCTACCTCAGAAGAAGCAAAAGACTTCAACACTGGCACCTCTGGACGTCATACCGACCGACTTTATTGTAACGAGTGATTCTCATTTCACTCAATGCCAGGGTACTGATGCTGAGGAAACTGAGGTCCAGTTAGATGACCACTTCATCTCCCAAGTTGAGGAAGAACTTGATAGAGACAGCACTACTGAAGAAGAAGCTGAAGCCAGCGATCAGGATGTCGCTGAGGAATCTGAGGAATATGCCAGCGAAATTGAAGCTGAGGATGCTAACACTGGGTTAGCAGGTGGAGATGTGTAGGTTGACACTGAGTTAGCTGCGGGAGTTGAGCAAGTTAATGAGGAAGCTGACCAGACTCATACTGAGCAACAGGAACCCTCTCCTACTCACTCAGAAGAAGATACTCCTACCTTCACTCCACCACGTAGAAGGCGAAAGCTGGTTAAGGCCAGTGAGAAGCTGGTCAGTGAACCTCCTGAGCAATCACCATCTATTCCTGAACTTGTCCTCTCCAAGACAACAAAGGATCCTTCTACTGTCAAACTGACATTCTTCAAGCGGAAATCCACTTCAACTTCCTCCGCACCCTTAGAAAAACAAGCCTTTGTTTCTTCTCAACAGGAACATGCCGACCATCATACTTCAACCACCTCAACTAGTCAGGTTGAACCGACCACTGCTCATGTTGTCTCCTCAAGCATGGTGCTGACTCCCCATCCTTCCGCCGTCAGCACAGATAGTGTTCGGGTTATTACTTCTACAACAAACCTCTCTGCTAATCAATCAACAATTCCTCCAACTCAAGTGCAGATTGAGCCAACTCATCCAGTCATTGACCAGGGTACTCCCTTCACTCCATTTTCTTCTGGTCATACTGATGTACATCGGGATGCCACTGAGTCCGGCCAAAAGCTCATTGACTCAGTGCAAGCACTTATCCACGATCTTCAACATTCCGCTTCGCCTGCTGCTGGATCTTCAATTCCTGAGACAACTCAGCTCTCCCATGTCACTCAGCTTCTCAACGAAGTTAAGGGACTCAAGGATCTGCTGAATGTAGTCTTGTCCTTCCAAGCTCAGCAAGCTAAGCAGGATTCACTTGCCAAGTTGGCAGAGATACAGCTGTAAATAATTCAACATCTGAACTCTCTCCATCAGTAAGTTCAGAAGTTGTCTGCTGTGAACACTGACTACGCCACTTCCTCAGAACTCAAAATGCTTTTTGCTCAGCTTCATACTGAGCAACTTAAGACAAATGAGCAAATGGTGTCCTATAGTCAGTGCTCAGTCGAGCAAATTGGTGAGGCCATCAGGCTACTTAACCTCAACAAGCAAGAGATGGATACTGACGCGTTGAAGCAGAATGAGTTGCTGTCTCTCGCACAGCAATCTTTCAACCACATCCGTCATAATAATATCCAGCGTCATCATTATGACTCAGCTCTCTTGAAGACTTTCCACCAAGTCTTTGATGGCCTCTCTGAAGCTCTCATCTGGCAAGCCAAAGCTCAAGCGTTCAGCATCAATATGCTCAGTGCTGCTGATCTTCGAGTACCAGTCAAAGTATCAGCTGATGGAGTTGCCATTTTTGATGGCGTCAACGATAGTGCTGACAAGCTAAAAGAGCTTTCACAAGAACTGACTCGCGCTGTCTTAACCGATGCGTTCAAACTCCATGATGTTGACAAAACGGGGGAGAAAGCGCAAGCTGCTAGGGCTCAGCATGAGCGACGTCAGTACGAGCGAAGTCAGTCACAGGACAAGAAAAAGAAATAGATATGCTAGCATAACTTAGGCCATACCAGTGTAATCTATTTGTCTAGCTTAATTCTTTTACTATGTACTTGCTAACTTCTTTCAATATATATCATACTTACTTTTCTTATTCAAATACCGAGTTATGATATATGCTATTAAGTACTGAGTTGTTATGTATCTTCATCTATATCAGCTATGTTTAATACGTATAATATTTATTGACTAAATGATATGCTGATAACATGTTTGACATTAACCTATGTACTTATGAAACATTCTGATAAGAACTCATTGAACAACAAATTACTCAGCGCGCTCTGTTGGTCCCTTGTTTAGTTGCAAGTATAGTTCCAAGGGGGGGGGGGGGGTTAGGAACTATTTAAACTTTTTTGCAATTTAGGCAGACTTCTTTCTCTAAAGAAAAAGGTTTGAACAGCGGCGCTGAGTAAACAGCAAGATACTGGCTTAGTCAACAGGTGACTAGGTCAGTTCCTCAGCTTGAGTCAGGAGATAGCACTTGGAGTCTATTCCTGAACTCAAACGTTCAACGCGCACAGCTCAACTTGACCTCTTTACTTGGTCAGTTTTGATTATTTAAAGCAAGCAATATAAATTAGGAGTTAAGGTTTAGAAATACTTCACTCAGCAGATTTATCCAGGTTCGGCTTCTTCTAAGCCTACGTCCTGTCCCCGGAACACTTCCGAGATTTCGAATCCTCTACTGAGCTCTTTAAAGGTAGAGCCTCAAACCTTTTACAATATCAGCAATTGAGTATGACAAGAGTACCTTCCTCTATACTTCTACTCAATCCTAATCTCTCCGCTGAGTACTTAAAACCGAGTACTCAGCCTCTCCTTTCTATTTCTAGAAATGATAAGTGTTTTTGTCCTAATACAAAGATGTGCTAAGACACTTTAGACGATTTACAATCACTCTAGACTTTTACACAAATATGAAAATGTAGTGTAAGAAATTTGCTTTGCTTCTTGCTTGCAGAACTTGTAGAGATTTGGTCAGCGTAATGGCTTGATCAAGTTCTGTGTGTTGTGAAGCTTGTGATGGCACTATTTATAGAGACGTCTGGTCATTCGGTCATTTCGAATTTCGAAATAACCGTTGGAGGGAAACGGCTATATGTCGTTGTCATCCTGACTTGCACAGAGCTCTCGGCCAATCATAATCGTGTATCTTCTATCCTCGGTCAGCACAGCAGATGGTCTCTCCTTTTATGGTAAAGTCAACTGGACAGCATACTGTGTCGTCTGAACTTTGCCAAAAGAGGAAACACTTTGTCTGGAAGTTTTCCTTTGCCAGCTGCTGTCTTGTAAACTTTGTCGAGACTACTCAGCAGCTTCATCTTGAAGTTGTTCCCGAAGGTCTTCTAGATCCTTCCGATTGCTGAGTTGCGTTTTGAACAAAACAGCAACGTCTTGACATACGCGGGCCGAGTGTACTGAGTTGTTTGACTTGGGCCTTGGCTTCCGTATTGGGCCTGGGCCTTCTAATCCTTATGACTTATAACATTTATACTCAACATTGAACAAACACATTATTAGAATAAATCAAAGCATTTAAACTTAGTGTGTTTAGAATATGTATTTTAATTTATACTTAAACAATTTTGTCAAATCAAAATTATGTGGAAAGGTGTTTCAACAAACTCCCCCATTTTGATGTTGGCAAAACTGTTCAGCAAGGAACTCAGTATGAGCTCCCCCATGATAGTTGACCTAGTATAATTAAGCAAACTCCCCCGTAAGGGTTGAGCTACTGACTTAGTTTTACTTAAGACATTTAAGGATTTAAATGAGTAAGTCTAAGGTCAGTTTTCAGATATAGGTCAGCTATATCACATATTCTATTTACTCAGTGTTAGGCGGAAGTTTTTAGACATATAGAGCGCACTGAGTAATTTGTTGTTCAATGAGTTCTTATCAGAATATTTCATAAGTGTATAGGTTCATGTCAAACATGTTATCATCATATCATTTAGTCAATAAATATTATAAGTGTTAAACAAAGCTGATATAAATGAAGATACATGATTACTCAGTACTTATTAGCATATATCTTAACTCAGTATTTGAATAAGAAAAGTAAGTATGATATATAAGTTGAAAGAAGTCAGCAGTTACACAGCCAAAGAAATAAACATAGCACATAGATTACAAATGTTAAGACCTAGCCTATCTATTTCTTTTTCTTGCCCTGTGACTGACTTCGCTCGTACTGACGTCGCTGATGTTGAGCTCTGGCAGCTTGCACTTTCTCCCCCGTTTTGTCAACTTCAGGGAGCTTGAACGCATCAGTTAAGACAGCACGAGAAAGTTCTTGTGAAAGCTCTTTTAGTTTGTCAGCACTTTCGTTTACGCCATCAAAAATGGCAACCCCATCAGCTGAGACTTCTACTGGTATATGAAGATCAGCAGCACTGAGCATATTTACACTGAAGGCTTGAGCTTTGGCTTGCCAGATGAGAGCTTCAGAGAGGCCAGCGAAGACTTGGTGGAATGTCTTCAGAAGTGCTGAGTCATAGTGATGTCGTTGAATATTATTATGACGGATATGGTTGAAGGATTGTTGTGCGAGGGACAGCAATTCATTCTGCTTCAACGCGTCAGTATCCATTTCTTGCTTGTTCAGGTTAAGTAGCCTGACAGCCTCACTGATTTGCTCAACTGAGCACTGACTATAGGACACCATTTGCTCATTTGTCTTGAGTTGCTCAGTATGCAGCTGAGCAAAAAGCATCTTCAGTTCTGAGGAAGTGGCGTAGTCAATGTTCATAGCAGATAACTTCTGGACTTGCTGATGTAGCGAGTTCAGATGTTGAATTGTGGACAGTTGAATCTCTGCCAACTTGGCAAGTGAGTCTTGCTTTGCTTGCTGGGCTTGAAATGATAAGACGACATTCAGCAGGTCCTTGAGTCCCTTGACTTCGTTGAGAAGTAGAGTGACTTGGGAGAGCTGAGTTGTTTCTGGGAATGAGGATCCAGTAGCAGGTGAAGCAGACTGTTGAAGATCTTTGATGAGAGCTTGCACTGAGTCGATGAGCTTCTTGCCGGACTCAGTGGCATCCCTATGTACATCCGTATGACCAGAAGAGAAGGGTGTGAAGGGAGTACCCTGGTCAGTGACAGGATGAGTTTGCTCAATCTGCACTTGAGATGGAGGAATTGTTGTGTGATCGGCAGAGAGATTGGTTGTAGAGGTGTTAACTCGAACACTGTCTGTGCTGACGGCAGAAGGATGGGGAGTCAGCACCATGCTTGAGGAGACAGCATGAGCAGTGGTCGGTTCAACCTGACTGGTTGAAGTAGTGGAAGTATGATGCTCGGCATGTTCCTGTTGAGAAGAAACAGAGGGCTTGTTTTTCCAACGACGTTGTAGTAGAGGAAGTTGAGGGCCGTTTGAAAAATTTTAATTGGACGGTAGAAGGATCCTTTGTTGTCTTGGAGAGGACAAGTTCAGGAACAGATGGTGATTGCAAAGGGGGTTCACTGACCATTTTCTCACTGGCCTTAACCAGCTTTCGCCTTCTACGTGGTGGAGAGGTATGATGAGCAGGTTCTTCTGAGTGAGTAGGTTCTTTTTCCTCAGTATGGGTCTGGTCAGCTTGATCCACTTGCTCAACTCCAACAGCTAACTCAGTGTCAGTCTGCACAGCTCCACCAGCTAACCCAGTGTTAGCGTCCTCAGCTTCAATTTCGCTGCCATACTCTTTAGACTCCTCAGCGTCATCCTGACCGCTGGTTTCATCGTCTTCTTCTTCCTCCTCAGTATTATCTCCATCAAGTTCTTCCTCAACTTGGGAGATGAAGTGGTCATCTAACTGGACCTCAGGTTCCTCAGCATCAGTACCTTGGCATTGAGTGAAATGAGAATCACCCGGTATAATAAAATTTGTTGGCATGACGTCGAGAGGTGCCAGTGTTGAAGACTTCTGCTTCTTCTGAGGTAGCTTAGCAGCTTCCTCAGTGTTAGGCTCATCTTGCCTACTTCTCTTCTCAACTGACTTTCCAGTTGACCTCTGCCTCTTTGCTGGAGACACAGCATTAGGTGCCTCAGCAGATTTTCTCTTGCGAGAAACTGGGGCCTTAGTTCTTCGCCCTTTCTTAGGCTCAGCAATAGTCTCCTCAGTCTGATCAGCTTGGCCAGCAGCAGCAGCAGCTTTTCCTTTCTTCAAGGGCTGTCCAAATTTAAGTGCCCTCAGCGAGGCAGCTGTGATTTCGGTTCCTCTGAAAGATTCCTCACCTTCGAGGTCAATCTTGTGGTCGATGAGGATCCTGGTGATGATTGATCCCAACCTCATTGTACCCGTGCTGCGCAGGAACCCATCAACTAAGAAAACTGGCATGTTGATGGGGGTGTACGTCAGCATGTACCATATGAAGCACTGTTCAAAGTTGGTTACTGATGTAGTGCAGTTGATCTTTGGGTAAATGAAATAGCTCAGTAGGTAGTGAGCCATCTTCTGATGCTGTCCCATCGAAGATGCTGATATCTCTCCTGAGTGACCCTCAGGTTTGCAGAAGGTATGGACGTAGTCGGTCTTGTCCTGATCTCCTGAATTTCTCAGCCTTACTCCCTCAGTTTTGAGCTGGAGGAGATTTCCTATGTACAGAGGGTTGATGAAGATGGTTTTCCCTTTTACTTCAGTGCTCAGATTCAATAGTAGGATTACCTCCGATGGTTCCTGAGCCTACTATCTTACCCTTCTTGTTGTCTCCAAAACTTACACTCCCTCCTCGTTTTTGTTCAAACGTGATGAACTGAGTTTCATCACCCGTCATATGCCTTGAGCATGCGCTGTCAATATACCACATCTTTGACTTCTCGGCACATCTCAGGCTTACCTGCATTGTAACTAGTTACTTTTAGGTACCCAATTCTTTTTGGGTCCTGACTTGTTAGGTGCAACAGGTATAGCATCATATTTTATTTTATGGCGACATACATGGACAGTATGGCCATTCTTTCCACAGAAGTCACAACTGACCTTCTGTTTAGGGTTTTTTACTGACTTGTCAGCACCCCAGTGCTGAGCGTGCCAGCACACTTTAGTAGTGTGTCCTAACTTCCCACAAAAGTCACACTGGACTTTTCGCTGGGGATTCCATCTTTGCTGAGTACCTTGGTACTGAGTTCTCAGAGGAATGTTATTTTTCTTAGGAACCTTTAGTTGGTTCTAGATGGTTGTGACGTCCTTCCTCAGTTTCTTTGAAACTGTCTGGACTTCAGACACATACTCATGCATGATCTTCATGTTATCATGCAGAGTCGAGTTGTCCTGAAGAAGGTATCTGAGGTCACTCAGTTTGACCTCTTCCACTTTGTCACAGCGCCTGCTGAGTGCTCTAACCTTTTTATTACACTTCTTAACAAGTGTATAGAGATCACTCAGGGCATTAACCATATCGTTTCTGAGCTAGGGAAGAGAAATTACATCATTTGATTGATCTTCATCATCTGATGCGATGGATGGGTCAGCATGCTCAGAGACGCATGGCTCAGCAAGTTCGTCAGCCATAAAGCATATCTTCGCTGACTCGGTGGCCTCAGTTTCTGTTGATGAAGATTCATCACTGTCACTCCAAGTAGCCACCATTGCCTTCTTCCCACTCTTCTTGTCTTTCCTCAGCGTGGGGCAGTTTGACTTAATATGGTCAGCTTGATGGCACTCAAAGCATGTAATGGGCTTTGAGCTGTCCTTTCTGTATTTGCTGTCGCTTGAGTCAGCCTTATACTTATCAAATTTTTTGTAAGGCTTTTTAGAATACTTGTCGTTCTTCCTGAACAGCCTCTTCATCTTTCTTGTGAACATGGCCATCTCCTCATCATCAGTTGAACTCCCGTCAGTGGAGTCAGCCTTCATGACTAGTGACTTCTGCTTCTTGTCATCAGATTTTTCCTTCACCTCAAAGTTTTTCATGGATATCTCATGGGTCAGCAATGAACTGATGAGTTCGTCATATTTGTAGGTGGTTAAATCCTGAGCTTCCTCAACTGCTGTCTTCTTTGCTTGCCAGTCTTTTGGAAGACTCCAGAGTATCTTTTTGACTTGTTCTTCCTCAGTGAAGATTTTTCCAAGTCTCTTGAGCTCATTAATGATGTTGGTGAACCTTGCGTTCATGTCTGAAATGCCCTCATCATTGTTCATCTTGAACAGCTCGTACAGTCTCATCTGCTGATTCACCTTGGATTCTTTTACTTTGTTTGTTCCCTCGTAGGTGACTTCCAGCTTCTTCCAGATCTATTGTGCCGACTCACAACCTGAGATTTTGTTATATTCTGCAGCATCGAGCGCACTGTGAAGCATATTGATAGCCGAAGCATGGTTTTGAAGCTTCTTAAGATCATCCTCTGTCTATTTGGCCTCAGCTTTTATAACTGTTTGGCCAGCCACAACCTCAACAGGTACAAACAGCCCTTGGACTATAGATAGCCAGGCACTCATGTTTGTAGCCTGAATGAAGTTTTTCATCCTATTCTTCCAAAAGGTATAGTTTGACCCGAAGAATAGGGGAGGCCTAGTAATGGATAGCCCCTCAGGCAGTATTTGAGTTGTTTGGTTTCCAGGGAGAAACCGAGTGCTGTTTTCGCCCATGGTAGGGATCAGCTCAAGGTTGTTAGACCTTTTAAAGTGAGCTTTTAGGCTTTGATACCACTTGTTGGTCCCTTGTTTAGTTGCAAGTATAGTTCCAAGGGGGGGTTAGGAACTATTTAAACTTTTTTGCAATTTAGGCATACTTCTTTCTCTAAAGAAAAAGGTTTGAACAGCGGCGCTGAGTAAACAGCAAGATACTGGCTTAGTCAACAGGTGACTAGGTCAGTTCCTCAGCTTGAGTCAGGAGATAGCACTTGGAGTCTATTCCTGAACTCAGACGTTCAACGCGCACAACTCAACTTGACCTCTTTACTTGGTCAGTTTTGATTATTTAAAGCAAGCAATATAAATTAGGAGTTAAGGTTTAGAAATACTTCACTCAGCAGATTTATCCAGGTTCGGCTTCTTCTAAGCCTACGTCCTGTCCCCGGAACACTTCCGAGATTTCGAATCCTCTACTGAGCTCTTTAAAGGTAGAGCCTCAAACCTTTTACAATATCAGCAATTGAGTATGACAAGAGTACCTTCCTCTATACTTCTACTCAATCCTAATCTCTCCGCTGAGTACCTAAAACCGAGTACTCAGCCTCTCCTTTCTATTTCTAGAAATGATAAGTGTTTTTGTCCTAATACAAAGATGTGCTAAGACACTTTAGACGATTTACAATCACTCTAGACTTTTACACAAATATGAAAATGTAGTGTAAGAAATTTGCTTTGCTTCTTTCTTGAAGAACTTGTAGAGATTTGGTCAGCGTAATGGCTTGATCAAGTTCTGTGTGTTGTGAAGCTTGTGATGGCACTATTTATAGAGACGTCTGGTCATTCGGTCATTTTGAATTTCGAAATAACCGTTGGAGGGAAACGGCTATATGTCGTTGTCATCCTGACTTGCACAGAGCTCTCGGTTAATCATAATCGTGTATCTTCTGTCCTCGGTCAGCACAGCAGATGGTCTCTCCTTTTATGGTAAAGTCAACTGGACAGCATACTATGTCGTCTGAACTTTGCCAAAAGAGGAAACACTTTGTCTGGAAGTTTTGCTTTGCCAGCTGCTGTCTTGTACGCTTTGTCGAGACTACTCAGCAGCTTCATCTTGAAGTTGTTCCCGAAGGTCTTCTAGATCCTTCCGATTGCTGAGTTGCGTTTTGAACAAAACGGCAACGTCTTGACATACGCGGGCCGAGTGTACTGAGTTGTTTGACTTGGGCCTTGGCTTCCGTATTGGGCTTGGGCCTTCCAATCCTAATGACTTATAACATTTATACTCAACATTGAACAAACACATTAGTAGAATAAATCAAAGCATTTAAACTTAGTGTGTTTAGAATATGTATTTTAATTTATACTTAAACAATTTTGTCAAATCAAAATTATGTGGAAAGGTGTTTCAACAAACTCCCCCATTTTGATGTTGGCAAAACTGTTCAGCAAGGAACTCAGTATGAGCTCCCCCATGATAGTTGACCTAGTATAATTAAGCAAACTCCCCCGTAAGGGTTGAGCTACTGACTTAGTTTTACTTAAGACATTTAAGGATTTAAATGAGTAAGTCTAAGGTCAGTTTTCAGATATAGGTCAGCTATATTACATATTCTATTTACTCAGTGTTAGGCGGAAGTTTTTAGACATATAGAGCGCGCTGAGTAATTTGTTGTTCAATGAGTTCTTATCAGAATATTTCATAAGTGTATAGGTTCATGTCAAACATGTTATCAGCATATCATTTAGTCAATAAATATTATAAGTGTTAAACAAAGCTGATATAAATGAAGATACATAATAACTCAGTACTTATTAGCATATATCATAACTCAGTATTTGAATAAGAAAAGTAAGTATGATATATAAGTTGAAAGAAGTCAGCAGTTACACAGCCAAAGAAATAAACATAGCACATAGATTACAAATGTTAAGACCTAGCCTATCTATTTCTTTTTCTTGCCCTGTGACTGACTTCGCTCGTACTGATGTCGCTGATGTTGAGCTCTGGCAGCTTGCGCTTTCTCCCCCATTTTGTCAACTTCAGGGAGCTTGAACGCATCGGTTAAGACAGCACGAGAAAGTTCTTGTGAAAGCTCTTTTAGTTTGTCAGCACTTTCGTTTACGCCATCAAAAATGGCAACCCCATCAGCTGAGACTTCTACCGGTATATGAAGATCAGCAGCACTGAGCATATTTACACTGAAGGCTTGAGCTTTGGCTTGCCAGATGAGAGCTTCAGAGAGGCCAGCGAAGACTTGGTGGAATGTCTTCAAGTAAAGAGGTCAAGTTGAGTTGTGCGCATTAAACGTAAGAGCTCAGGAATAGACTCTAAGTGCTATTTCCTAACTCAAGCTGAGAAACTGACCTAGTCACCAGTTGACTAAGCCAGTATCTTGTTGTTTACTCAGCACTGCTGTTCAAACCTTTTTCCTTAGAAAAAGAAGTCTGCCCTAATTGCCAAAAAAGTTTAAATAGTTCCTAACCCCCCCCCTTGGAACTATACTTGCAACTAAACAAGGGACCAACAAGGACAAGCTCTCTGGTGCTTTTGAAACTTTCCTTTTATGGTGACGCTTTGTGAGTTGCGTATAGTCAACTTCTTGATATTGTCCAGCGTGACTTGATCTGTCTTCCGAGTTTGTCTCATCTTTGAGACAACTAGGCTTGCTTTTGGATCCTTCTGCCTGTTGGGCTGGAGCTTGATCCACAAGCCTTTGTCTTATGGGCTTTGACTCAAGGCTTAAGGCCTTTTCTTATTTCTTTGAACTTAAAGTTAATTCATCAACACACTTCAACAAACACATTAGTATAAATAAATCAACATTTAAATTTAATGTGCTATTTATTATGGAGATATTAATTTTATTTAATATTTTTGTCATAATCAAAATTAATGTGGAAATTGTGTTTCAACAATAACTTCAACAACACCATCTACATTTAGCTAATGAATCTGTATAGTTGTTCTTTGAAATCATTCCACCCACTCACGAAGGGTCTCGTGAGGCTCATCTTGTAACGGCCTGATTCAGAGAGGGTGGCGTCGGGGTAGAAGGCCTAAGCAAGGAGCGGCCCTAAGGGATGGCGATGGGGGCAGGAATGAACTGAATCCCAAATTGAAAATGGAGAGATAGTGATTGGGGGTTATTAGTAAGATGAGAATCCAATACGTGCAGACGCGTTTTAAAGCCGTGAGGCCCAATATGTAGGAATTGGGCCAGAGCGGACAATATCTACATGGTATTAGACAGGGTGTTACAATTGGTATCAGATTCGACTCTCCACGTATGATGTGTGGTTTGGGAATGAACCAGGCGGAAGCTGGTAGACCTGTAACAACCCGATCCGAAGAGGGTGGCGCCGGGGTAGAAGGCCTGAGCAAGGAGTGGCCCTAAGGGATGGCGATGAGGGCAGGAATGAACTGAATCCCACATCGGAAATGGAGAGAGAGTGATTGAGGCTTATTAGTAAGATGAGAATCCAATACATGCATACGTGTTTTAAAGCCGTGAGGCCCAATGTGTTGGAATAAGGCCAGAGCGGACAATATCTACATGGTATAGGGTAGGGTGTTACACCTCCACTAGTAATTCAAGTCTTTCATGTTTTGCTTTCAGGAATGGATGTGATAAAATGTTCAAAAAAACTCATTCACCATTTGGTTAAACGTCCGTATGGATCTTGGAAGAAGTTGAGCATTAGGCGACAAAATTCTTAAGTGTGGTGGGAAAGAGCCTACAGATAAGAGATTAGTTGTTGTGGTCGTATCCAAGGCTCTGAAAAAATTCTTCACATGAACTGTATGATCAGTCATGCCATTATAGTCCTTCAATGTGGAGTATTTTAACCCTCGGGGTATTGGTTTCTCCATAATTTCTGCAGAGATGGGTGTATATACATCTGTTATCACTAGAATACGAGAATCAATCCATGCATATGTCATCACATTTTGGAGCTCCTTCTGAATATGATTATACAAATCTTCTTTAAGGGAAGAAGCATCCCCTTCTCCAATCTCTGATTTGCTCTAGGAATTCGTCAATATTTAGATCTTGGTCCCAAAGTTTTAAGTCAATTTTCTTCATAACGTTGAAGTTAGGATTCCACTGAGTTACGGAAAATATCTTTCCTTCTCGTATGAGCTCTACATTCATTGCAGCGATGGTGCTGTCTGGGAGGTGTCCATGGATGATGATTTCTTCGGTGCATAGGACTGAAATCCTTTTCTTTAGATCATCCTCGTGAAGCATAGTGTTGAGAACCTGCGAGCCAATCTCTCTTTCTGCAACAAGTACAAACAAAATTATGTCTAGTAGAGTAGGCTATGGAATCATGTTAATCCGTATGTTTGTTGGATTCTCTGGCTTCTCTTAATTATGCCATTACAACCTCCATTTTCATACCATGCTCCACTTTGCGGACATCCATTAACTTTTGAACACAGCCTATATTGTAGATGAGTTTTTTTATAATTTCATCTATAAACATGTGTTGGTGGTGATTAAGGGATCCTAAGCATGCTTCAATTTGATTATCTAATGCTAGAGTAATGTGCAAGGGCTCCAACAAGTTGTTACTTACATCCACCAATTCTCTATTCCGTGTTGACGAAGTCGAGGATGAAGAAATATTGGAGGTTGGCTGAATGACAAAATTTCTTATCTAAATCATAATGCAGTTTTGTTATATCAACACTCACTACACCACTTGATGCCTGGGTTTTCAAACTAAACTAATAGGACCTGATGGATCACCTGAAATAAAATAGAAGAATAGTCACATGAGAGGTCAGAATCCGGGGTCGCTGATGCGATGCTTAAGTCAGTGATGATACTGAGAAAATGGAGCTTTACAGTAGATGAAAAATGAATTAGTTGGTGAATATCTTAAGCATTGTATCTAGTATTTAAAGTAATATTGAAAGATATCTTATATTTTAGTAGACCTCCACATGGTAATAGTATCTTCATGATGTGTTCATTTCGATTACTTTGAAGAGTGTTTGCTCCTTCCATTTATTTCGGCGAGGAATAAAGGATAGGGAAGTGTGTATTAAGGCTTTATTATGTGATTGGAACATGTGTCTCTAACAGCATCTCCAATAGAGGGTGTCCAAAAGAGTGTCAGCTGATGTGACATTTAGTTTGACAACTTTTAAAGGGTGTCTACTATTAGAGTGATGGTGGATGCCAAAAGATTGTCAATTTTTGGCAACCTTGCTTCAAGGTTGCTAAACATTTTTTAATATAAAAAAATTAATTTACTTGAATACTATTGGTTCATATTTTTGATGACTTTCTCGCTCATTTCACTATTTGCTGATAATATTTATAATTAAATAATTATATATTAAGTATTTTTAAACGAAAGTTGCCAAAATTGATGTGAATTACTAAATTAATAAAATATTATATTTTAATATAATGTGTTAATTTTTAACACTCTCTAGATCAACCTTTATTGGAGATGCTATGAGTTGATGTTTTTTTTGCCAAAGCAATCTTTGGCACACATGTCGTTTGTATATACCGTACCCAAATTCCGGTCCACCGCCCATTTTGGACATATTTGCCCTCCTCACTTTTTGAAACAGGAAAATGGAATTTGCTCAAATCCTCTCTACCTTCCTTGCATTTTCTCTCTAAAATCATAAACCCGAACAACAATAATTAAAATTATGAAAATAATTGATATGTGACAATTGGAACCTCGAAAATGGATGATTACGAGTCGGAAACATTAAGATTTATATTTTTTTTATCAAAGAACTCATGAAAATAATACATATTTTTCATGACGATTTTGCATTTTCCGTCACAAAAAATAGAAGAATTTTTAATTTTTCGTCACAAAAAATTGAATGATTTAGTATTTTTCGTCACTAAAAATTTTACGATTTTGTATATTTCAAAATTTGGCCTAAACGGATGCATCATACAACCCGACCCATGGTCGGAACGGATGCGGCGTACCACCCGACCCATGGTGGAACGGATGCCGCATCCGTTCCAACCATGGCCGGAACGGGTGCCGCATACCGTCCGACCTATGGCGGGAACGGATGCGGCGTACCACCCAACCCATGGTGGAACGGACGCCGCATCCGTTCCGACCATGGGTCGGACGGTATGCCGCATCCGTTTAGGCTAAATTCAAAATTTTCTCTCGAATTTTTTTTTTCTCAATTTTGACAACATTTTTATGGCAAGGGCAAAATTGTCCAATGGGGGCGGTGCTAGCAATTTTAGATGTGGTATATAGCAATACCCAATGAGTAACTTTTCAGGTTTATATGGTGAATAGAAAGCATGTGAATGAAGCCAAAATATATAGAAATATGTAAAATGTTATTGAATTAGTGTTTGGAAATAAAAAGAGAAAAATGAATTTCTGAAATATAATTGTATAATTGTAATTTGACAGCACTCAAAGTGAGGGGACGCAACTTGGTTCTGGATTTCAAAGATATATACTACCATTTAAGTGCATTATAACACTTGCCATTTAAAGTATAAAAATCTTTTATGAAATGAAAATAGATTTTTGAAATTGCAGTCAGAAATGGACAAGCTTTGATATAGACCTGGCAATTATCGTGTTCGAGTCGTGTTCGTGTCATATCATTTCGGGTTCGTGTCAGAAAGAGTAAACCCAAACCCAACCCAAAAACTTTCGTGTTAAAGTCGTGTTAACCTATTCGGGTTAGTGTCGATTTTGTGTCGTGTTTTCGGGTTACATGTAATTTTGTTATGCATATATATTAATAATAACTCTTAAAAATATAAGAAGATATGGTACTGTTTTTAAACATTTTATATCATTTTAGATTAGTATGTTAACAATAATTATCGAAAAGTTTGATAATATCATGTTAGAGGGTCATGTAATGTGTTTATAACAATTTAGGAAATTCAAATCAATATTTGCAATTAATAATTATAATTTTATTATCTTTATTAATAAAGTGACATAAAAAAACACGAGAGAATATAACAATAATTTTCAATATCCGTGTCATTTTGTGTCGTTTTCGGGTTCACATATCAACACTAACACAACCCAAAAATTAGCGTGTCAGTTTCGTGTCAACCCAAAAATAACCCATTACCTATTAAGCTCAACACTAACATTAAAAATCCGTGTCGTGTTCGTGTCGTGTAATCGGGTCGTGTGTCATTTTGCCACCTCTACTTTGATATCATAAACTTTGTTTTTATTATTAGTGGAGTATTGATTTATTATACTGACACTAGATTTTGATTGTCTGATTCCCACCACTAAAGCTTTCTCATAACAGGTCTAATAATATTTATTTGTTAGTATTGACTGTATTGTGTTATTTCAAGAAATAGATATCCTTAAAAATTACTGTACATCATAAGGAAAAAACAGGAACAATGAAATGAATGCTAGTATTGGAAAGGTTTTTTCTTGCCACTAAATGGAGTGCCTCTGCCTCCTCGGCTAATCGCAAGACAGTCTTAAATTATTCATCCAAATTCAGAGATATCTAGAAATTTACTGCCAGATTGTAAACAGCACCCTGCACTGCACTAGTTCATGTCTACCCGTGAAAGAAAATGTTTAAGCTATTAGGTTTGTTGATCCTTCATAAATAAATCCCTCTAAGGCGTGAAAGGCATGAGAAATCAACATCCAAAACTGTCTATTTTCTACAACATGGAGTGATTTTGATCTTTTCTCTTTTCTCTTATTTATGTGGTTCATCTGTTCTATCACAGTAAATTGGTTGTTTTTCTTGAATCCAATTTTTCTATATGCAATCTTAAGTGAAAATGGCATTAGTCCAAATATTGTAACTCTCTATCTTGGAAAATCGAAAATGGGAAGGACTAAACTAGCTTCTACTCCAACAAATCATACTGAAAACCTTAGCAAAGATGATGCTGCTTAACTTTTAGATCCAAGCCACTACAGAAGCATTGTTGCCCCGTCTCCAATATTTAAATTTCACAATGCCAAATATCTTCTTAGCAGTAAATAAAGTTTCCCAATACATGCATGCATCCTGTGAATCTCACTAGTTAGCCGTCCAGCACATCTTGCGGTATTTGAATGGAACAAAGTCGCATGGGCTTTGTTTAGAGAACAGTGGAAGAATCGGCCAAATACACTATTTTTTATGCATAATGGGGCGGGGGATCAAGATGATCAGAAGTCCACTAGTGGTTATGTTGTTTTTCTATGAAAATGTCTTTTATCATTATCATGGTATTCTTGTAAACAAGGGACAGTCTCTTATTCCTCTATGGAAACTGAATATTGGTCCATGGCTTCTACTACCTTGGAGAGTAGGTGGTTACAAATGTTGATGAATGAAATTGGTTACCAATCTTATGATGTGACAATTTGAGTGTCATTTATTTAACAACTAATTTGGTGTTTCCTAATGCTTGTAAATATATAGAGATTGATATTTATTTTGTTCAAAATAAGGTTGGTTTTAAGGCACATTGTGTTCGATATATCTCCACTATTGATCAAACAACATATATTTTTACAAAACCATTACATGGATGAGAGGGAGTAATACGGAGTAGGAGTTGATGCCTTAGACAAATTCTTATTATTAGAGTAATGTTTTTGTATAGAAAAATAGATGTATTAGAACTACTAGGCAACTCCTACTCGTTTTGATTAGATACATATGAGAATTATTCATGTATATTGTTTGTTATAACTAGTTGAGCGCGTATATACATACTATATCGAATTTGAAATCCAATAATATAACTCTTATGCAAGATTCACACTGTACTTAAGCCAATCCACCAAACCACATTCTTTTCTTTTCTTTTTTTTTACTTGAGGTTATTTTGATCTCCATAGGTGGATGGATGCCTTTTGCTACTCCTTCGCATACATGCCATACATATTTCTTTACTTTAATTCATTATCATATCATATTTCAACGGTACGTGTTTTTTAGATACCAAGTATTATCCGATCCTAATAGTATTATCCGATCCTAATAGTATTCATCATCATATCATATTTCTTTACTTTAATTCTCATTTTCTAGATCATATCATATACATAGAATTTCTCTCGATAAATAAGTCTCAAATTTCTTCTAAATGTTTGTGATTTTATCAGTATATTGTATTGAAGGAATAAATTATTTTTACATCATTAGCAATGTTTAATACTCACCATCACTCAATATAAATATCATTGACAAACTTACTCGATAAATATCATTTCCTTAAACTATTCCTTCCATTTATCAAACTCTACAAATACTTTTAAACTCTATATCATATTATTTAAAAAAATGTAAAAGTTGAACCAAAAGGTTTAATAGAAGGGTGTGATAAGTAGCTCGTTATATTCTATTGAATATGCTTTTAAAAAGACAATAACCACGAGTCGAGTCACTCGCAAATTGGTCAACATAGTCTTAATTGACCGATCTTAGTTAGGTGGATTTCTCCTACATTTAAAAAAAATGATACCTTGAACGTAATCATGAAAAAGATATGTAAGAAAGTGAGAATGCTTCTATTAAAATTGAGATGAAATTCAATATCGCTATACAGTGTTTTTCACATGGCCAGTCACTGACCAAGTGAATTTGGTCGGTCACCGTTAGATTTAGGCTTGTTATTATTATATGGTAGAGATTAAAACAATCGTATGGCTTAGATTTATACCTCCTAGATCTAACGGTGACCGACCAAATTCACTTGATCAGTGATTGACCAGGTGAAAACTACTGTATCACTATATAAGATACGACCATGTAATAACTTGCCATGCAAGTCATAAAAAAAAAGATATTATATTTTTTATTTAGTTAACATATGACTGTTTGAAACTATCACATTACAACTAAAATATATATATATATATATATATATTTTTTGTTACGTAGATGTCATGTCATATGTAAAAATAAATTTTACCAAGGTGACAATCATCTCAGTCTTTTGATGACTTTTTCTATCTGATGTGGTCGAAATGACTTTATTAAAAGAAAAATATATTTAGTGGCCTTTATGAAACAGCCCTAAATTTTAGTAACCATCGGTTAATTTACTTTTATTTTCTATAATCTCGTAAAGGATAGTTTTAGTATATTGTAGAAGTAACAATATTTAGATATTTATATTAAGGGCAAGTAATTTATTGTTAACTTGCTTTATTATTTTTTGATTACCTGTTTATACTAAATATAATGGTTAAAAATCTAAAAAAATAGATAGAATGACCAAAAAATTAATAGTGACAAAAGATAGGACTTTATAATGTGTTTTTCAAAATAGAGAAACTAATAAATTATTTACCCTTATATTAATCACCAAATATTTGTAGTACATTGTAGCTTAATCGAATCCCTTCTCCTTGAAATTAGATTATACCAAATAGTATAGATCATAGTTGTTAAAATCATACGAGTCGCGAATCGACTCGTACGATTCGATTCATGAAGAATTCAAGTCGTATCTATGGTACGACTCGAAAGCTTCATGAATCGGTCGAGTCACCACCGATTTTGCCGATTCACAAAGTCAGCGAGTCACCTGGTTCGGTCGATTCAGGTCACCATTTAAAAAAAAACAGTTTTTACCAACTAAAAAACGTACAGCAGAAGATGACTATTCACTTTACAAAAACAAAAAAAAACGTACCGAAGTTATGAAACACAAATAGTTTCAATCATATGACTCTTCACTTTACAAATTTCAAAACCTTCCATCTTCTTTTTCATTTATTTGTTATTGTCTTGTTCTACTCTTTTATTCTTTCTATTTTCTGTCCGTCTCTACTTTCTTTTATAACTTGATATAATTTCTATTTAGATATTAAAATTGCTTTTGGATTAATATTTAAAATTAAATATATATTTGATAGAAATTTAAATATGGTTAATATTTTATTTTTTATAACAATCTTACAATTTGATTCGATTCACGAGTCACGATCCGCAAAATGAGATTTCGAGTCACGAATCGAATCTCGATTTAACAACTATGGTATAGAAAATGAGATATAATTGTTCCAATCTAATTATAGGGATTGAATCCAATGTTGATGATATTTAAATCTCCAAATTATGTCCAACCCTATTTGAAATATGATCCAGACAAGTGTCATTACTATTATGCAACGAGCATCTCTAGTGCAACCAAATTGGTTGTTACTTGCTACCAATTGGTTGTAACCAAGCACTAGAGAGCTTGTTAATAAATATAGTTTGTTACTATGTTTGGTTACAACCTTTTACTCTCTAGGCCCCACTTACAAAGCATAAAAAGACTTTTTAGTGTGTAAATTTATGAATTCATTCTTATTCTTTTATTTTTTTTTATTTTTTTTTACCTTCAAGTTTTAAGAAGTCACAAATACTCTCTAATGGGTTGTAACTTTTGGGTGTAAATTATCTCATGTGGCACCCCCAAGTTACAACCTTCCATTAGAGTTGCTCTAATGCAGATTGGGATTTCAGGAGGTCACTAATAAAAGCTAAATAGTAAATACAGGATCATTGCTTCCTTTTTCAAAGAGATTCAATGGCTTCTTTACCTTTTTGGATGTTGCTCATGTTGAGTTTAACTAAGACATTTGTTTGTTTTTGTGCAAGCTTGAGTTGAGGGGTACTAAAAGAGTGTAGTGTGCTTGAGAAGTGAAAGAGAAGCATAATTTATAAAAAGAATTGAGGAGCCAAAAGTCAGATGTTGCTGCTCATAACAGTATGTATGTATGTATCTAATCAGACAAAAGACCAGTTGATGAACATAAAACAAATGCAATGAGCCCATGTCATAAGACATAACTAATGTGTTTGTTCAATGTTGAGTTAAAATGTTATAAGACATAAGAATCAAAAGGCCCAGGCCCAATATGGAATCCAAGGCCCATGTCAAACAACTCAGTACACTCGGCCCGCGTATGTCAAGACGTTGCCGTTTTGAATGAAATCGCAACTCAGCAAACGGAAGGATCTAGAAGACCTTCGGGAACAACTTCAAGATGAAGCTGCTGAGTAGTCTCGACAAAGCGTACAAAACAGCAGCTGGCAAAGGAAAACTTCCAGACAAAGTGTTTCTTCTTTTGGCAAAGTTCAGACGACACAGTATGCTGTCCAGTTGACCTTACCATAAAAGGAGAGACCATCTGCTGAGCTGACCAAAGACAGAAGATATATGATTGTGATTGGCCGAGAGCTCTGTGCAAGTCAGGATGACAACGACACATATCCATTTCCCTCCAACAGTTATTTCGAAATTCGAAATGACCGACGACCTAGACATCTCTATAAATAGTGCCATCACAAGCTTCACAAGATACAGAACTTGATCAAGCCATTACACTGACCAAATCTCTACAAGTTCTGCAAGCAAGAAGCAAAGCAAAATTCTTACACTACATTTCTCATATCTGTGTAAAAGTCTAGATGATTGTAAATCGTCTAAAGTGTCTTAGCACATCTTTGTATTAGGACAAAACACTTATCATTTCTAGAGATAGAAAGGAGAGGCTGAGTACTCGGTTTTAAGTACTCAGCGAGAGATTAGGATTGAGTAGAAGTATAGAGGAAGGTACTCTTGTCATACTCAATTGCTGATATTGTAAAAGGTTTGAGGCTCTACCTTTAAAGAGCTCAGTAGAGGATTTGAAATCTCGGAACGTGTTCCGGGGACAGGACGTAGGCTTAGAAGAAGCCGAATCTGGATAAATCTGCTGAGTTAAGTATTTCTAAACCTTTAACTCCTTATTTATATTGCTTGCTTAAATAATAAAAAACTGACCAAGTAAAGAGGTCAAGTTGAGTTGTGCGCATTAAACGTAAGAGCTCAGGAATAGACTCTAAGTGCTATTTCCTGACTCAAGCTGAGAAACTGACCTAGTCACCAGTTGACTAAGCCAGTATCTTGCTGTTTACTCAGCGCTGCTGTTCAAACCTTTTTCCTTAGAAAAAGAAGTCTGCCCTAATTGCCAAAAAAGTTTAAATAGTTCCTAACCCCCCCCCCTTGGAACTATACTTGCAACTAAACAAGGGACCAACAAGTGGTATCAGAGCTTAAAAGCTCAATCTAAAAGGTCTAACAACCTTGAGCTGATCCCTACCATTGGCGAAAACAGCACTCGGTTTCTCCCTGGAAACCAAACAACTCAAATACTGCCTGAGGGGCTGTCCATTACTAGGCCTCCCCTATTCTTCGGGTCAAACTATACCTTCTGGAAGAATAGGATGAAGAACTTCATTTAGGCTACAAACATGAGTGCCTGGCTATCTATAGTCCAAGGCCCATTTGTACCTGTCGAGGTTGTGGCTGGCAAAACAGTTGTAAAAGCTGAGGCCAAATGGACAGAGGATGATCTTAAGAAGCTCCAAAACCATGCTTCGGCTATCAATATGCTTCACTGTGCGCTCGATGCTGCAGAATATAATAAAATCTCAGGTTGTGAGTCGGCACAAGAGATCTGGAGAAAGCTGGAAGTCACCTACGAGGGAACAAATAAAGTAAAAGAATCCAAGGTGAATCAGCAGATGAGACTGTACGAGCTGTTCGAGATGAACAATGATGAGGGCATTTCAGACATGAATGCAAGGTTTACCAACATCATTAATGAGCTCAAGAGACTTGGGAAAATCTTCACTGAGGAAGAACAAGTCAAAAAGACCTCAGGAGTCTTCCTAAAGACTTGCAAGCAAAGAAGACAGCAGTTGAGGAAGCTCAGGATTTAACCACCTACAAATATGACGAACTCATCGGTTCATTGCTGACCCATGAGATATCCATGAAAAACTTTGAGGTGAAGGAAAAATCTGAAGACAAGAAGCAGAAGTCACTTGTCATGAAAGCTGACTCCACTGACGGGAGTTCAACTGATGATGAGGAGATGGTTATGTTCACAAGGAAGATGAAAAGGCTATTCAAGAAGAGTGACAAATACTCTAAAAAGCCTTACAGAAAGTTTGATAAGTATAAGGCTGACTCAAGTGACAGCAAATACAGAAAGGACAGCTCAAAGCCCATTACATGCTTTGAGTGCCATCAAACTGGCCATATTAAGTCAAACTACCCCACGCTGAGGAAAGACAAGAAAAGTGGGAAGAAGGCAATGGTGGCTACTTGGAGCGACAGCGATGAGTCTTCATCCACAGAAACTGAGGCCACCGAGTCAGCGAAGATATGCTTCATGGCTGACGAACTTGCTGAGCCATGCGTCTCTGAGCATGCTGACCCATCCATCGCATCAGATGATGAGGAACAATCAAATGAGGTAATTTCTCTTCCCCAGCTCAGAAACGATATGGTTAATGCCCTGAGTTCAGCAGGCGCTGTGACGAAGTGGAAGAGGTCAAACTGAGTGACCTCAGATACCTTCTTCAGGACAATTCGACTCTGCATGATAACATGAAGATCATGCATGAGTATGTCTCTGAAGTCCAGACAGTTTCAAAGAAACTGAGGAAGGACGTCACAACCATCTAGAACCAACTAAAGGTTCCAAATTAAAATAACATTCCTCTGAGAACTCAGTACCAAGGTACTCGGCAGAGATGGAATCCCCAGCGAAAAGTCCAGTGTGACTTTTGTGGGAAGTTAGGACACACCACTAAGGTGTGCTGGTACGCTCAGCACTGGGGTGCTGACAAGTCAGTAAAAAATCCTAAACAGAACGTCAGTTGTGACTTCTGTGGAAAGAATGGCCATACTGTCCATGTATACCGCCATAAAATAAAATATGATGTTATACCTGTTGCACCTAACAAGTCAGGACCCAAAAAGAATTGGGTACCTAAAAGTAACTAGTTACAATGCAGGTAAGCCTGAGATGTGCCGAGAAGTCAAAGATGTGGTATATTGACAGCGCATGCTCAAGGCATATGACGGGTGATGAAACTCAGTTGATCACATTTGAGCGTAAACGAGGAGGGAGCGTAAGTTTTGGAGACAACAAGAAGGGTAAGATAGTAGGGTCAGGAACCATCGGAGGTAATCCTACTATTGAATCTGTCTCCCTAGTCAGCGGACTCAAATATAACTTACTCAGCGTAGCTCAACTATGTGACAATGGGAGAAAAGTTATATTTGATGCTACTGGATGTAAAATATACGAGGGTAAAACAAATGAGTTAATTTTAACTGCCCCTCGGATAGATAATGTCTTTATGCTAGACTTAGAGAAAAAGTTTTCAAAAACTGTGTGCTTAGTATCAAAGGAAGAAAATTCCTGGCTATGGCACAGGAGACTTGGTTATGTAAGCATGGACCTCCTGGCCAAACTAGCAAGAAAGCAATTGGTTGAGGGACTGCCTGAACTTAAATTTCAAAAAGATCAGTTATGCCATGCTTGCCAAGCTGGAAAACAAACCAAACAATCTTTTCACAGCAAAAACATTGTCTCAACTAAACGTCCGTTAGAGTTACTACACTTGGATCTCTTTGGTCCAGTCCAGCCGCTGAGTCTGGGTGGAAGAAGATTTTCCTTGGTCATTGTAGATGACTTCTCTCGGTATACGTGGGTCATCTTGCTGACCAGCAAGGATGAGACTTTTGAGACATTTTCAAATTTGGTTAGAAAAATTGAAAATGAAAAAGACCTAAAATTAGCTCATATCCGTAGTGATAACGGTGGAGAGTTCAAAAACCAAAAGTTTGTTGAATTCGGTGCAAGCCAATATCCACTCCTATGGGCACTGACACTGTCCTCTACGCTGATGAGAATGGTAAGTCAGTAGACAGCAAGTTATATCGAGGTATGATAGGCTCTCTACTTTACTTAACAGCCAGTAGACCGGACATTCAGTTTTCAGTATGCTACTATGCTAGATATCAATCTAACCCTAAGGAATCTCATTACATTGCTGTAAAAAGAATCCTTAGATATTTGCAAAGCTCAGTGAACGTAGGTTTGTGGTATCCAAATACTCATGATTTTACACTCATCGGATACACTGACGCTGACTATGGACGAGATAAGCTAGAACGAAAAAGCACCTCTGGAGGATGCCACTTCTTAGGAAGCTGTCTTGTATCCTGGTTCAGCAAAAAGCAGGCGTCAGTAGCCTTGTCCACCACTGAAGCTGAGTACATTGCTGCTGGTCATTGTGTTGCTCAAGTCCTATGGATCAAGCAACAACTTGAAGATTATAGTGTTCAAACGAAGACAATTGAAGTCAAATGTGACAACAAAAGTGCAATTGATCTTTCCAAGAACCCAATTCAACACAGCAGAATGAAGCATGTCATCATCAGACATCACTTCATTAGAGACCATGTACTCAAGGGTGAGATCAAGCTGACTTTTGTCCCAACGGACGAACAGCTTGCGGATATCTTCACAAAGCCACTGGCCCGTGAGCAGTTCAGTATACTGAGAGAAGCAATTGGTATGTTTAATCCTCTTCAGTAAACTCCTGTGCTAAATGAATATGAATGCTGAGTGAATTACATGCTGAATGATTTATTGTTTGCTGAGTAACTCATCGAAACTGACTGAATATACAATACTGAGTAAACTTGCACACTGAGTAAATTAGTTTAGAACTTAAACTTAAAATCATCCTTAAATACTACACTGACCACTCAGAATATCAAACGCTTGACATTCTAAATACTGAGTGATTAATCCGTTAGCATAAATGCAAAGCACGCGTATAGCCTAGAATGACGTATTCGCCGTAATGTGTCATAAATGCCAGGATCGTTGTCGGTACATGATCCCAAGGCAAAACTGACACATGGATTCGATTAAGATCCACACCGTTCATTTCGTCTATAAATTATGGGTATTTCCCCATCTTTTATTCTTTACGCTTAATCAATTCTAGAGGCAAAGAAATCACTTAGAACTTCTCCTCTCTCAAATTTCTCTAAGTTTCCCATCTTCTAAAAATGACTAAGTTATCTTTCAACGTCTCTTGTGCCGGCCACCAAAAGTCCAGCTCCGATGAACCTTCACAAAACCCTTCTACACCGAGCAAGGGTAAAACTGGCCAAACCTCTGGCAAAGGGAAAGCTGTTAAGATCAGGACCTACTCCAAGGTCTTCGAAAATGTCTGTGAATGGAAGGTTGAGCCCTCCAGATGGGTCTCTGAGCATTTCGTGCAACATGAACAGCCATTTGCTGAATGGATTTCTAAGAACGAATGGACTGGGCTGTTCTCGGTCAGAGATGAGACATATCCTGACCTGGTAAGGGAGTTTTACCACAACCTCAAGGTTGCCAGTGACTCCGTCGACTACCTAAGCACTGAAGTAAGAGGGAAACCCATCTTCATCAACCCTCTGTACATAGGAAATCTCCTCCAGCTCAAAACTGAGGGAGTAAGGCTGAGGAAGTCTGGCGATCAGGACAAAACCGACTACGTCCATACCTTCTGCAAACCTGAGGGTCACTCAGGAGAGATCTCAGCATCTTCAATGGGACAGCACCAGAAGATGGCCCACTACCTACTGAGCTATTTCATTTACCCCAAGATAAACTGCACTACATCAGCAACCAATTTTGAACAGTGCTTCATATGGCACATGCTGACATACACCCCCATCAACCTACCAATTTTTCTCGTTGCTGGGTTTCTACGCAGCACAGGTACACTAAGGTTGGGATCAATCATCACCAGGATCCTCATCGACCACAAAATTGACCTCAAAGGTGAGGAATCCTTCAGAGGATCTGAGATAACAGCATCCTCGCTGAGGGCGCTGAAGTTTGGACAGCCCTTGAAGAAGGGAAAAGCTGCTGCTGCTGAACAAACTGACCAAGCTTACGAATCTGTTGCTGTGCCTAAGAAAGGGGGAAGAACTAAGGCCCCAGCTTCTCGCAAGAGAAAATCTGCTGAGACTCCTTCATCCAACGTTGAGTCTCCAGCAAAGAGGCAAAGGTCAGCTGGTAAGTCAGCTGAAAAGAGAACCAGGCAAGATGAGCCTGGAACTGAGGAAGCTGCTGAGCTATGATAGGGGTCAAAAACCCCTATCTTTGGGTACGGTTTTAGGATGGGTTTTAGAGTAATTTGGTTAATAAGCGAGCAATTCTCACATTTAAATGCTTTTGTGTGAGTTAGTTAGAAATTGGAAACGTTCTATTTACTTTTCGTCGTTTAGGCTCGTTTTGTGATCAATTTAGGCAAATACGGCCGAAATAGCATGCATATTAGAATTCCGTTATCTTTTGAAGCTAATTGGTCCGTCAAAAGTCGCACCAAACGAAGCGTTTGCTCAAAATAAGCGATTGACGGATCAATTTGGCTTTTGGACTAATGTTTTCCGGAGTTTTTATGCGTGTGCAGGTGTGAAGTCGGACGAAAAAGGGCGCGGAACTCATCAAGCTTGGATCGAGCACGCTTCGGGCAAAAACGCTCGGCAAGCAGGGCCCCACGGGCCATTTCTGCTCGCCGAGCAGGCCCCTGGCCCCCTGCTCGGCGAGTAGGGGGCTGCTCGGCGCGAGCAGCCCTGCTCGCCGAGCAGCCTTCCCTGCTCGGCGAGCAGCCCTGCGGGAATTGGTCAAAAAGACCAATTCCGCCCCCACGAAGCCACATTCGACCCCACGTCTTTCTACACCAACTAGGACACGAAAATAGGTCAAAATGAGGCCCGAGACGCATCTATAAATAGGGTTTTTCAATTGTAATTCAATATCTTTCGTTTTTGTAAATTATTTTAGCTTTCCCCTTGTAATTCCTCTTCATCTTCTCCACCTTCCTCAAACTCCATTGAAGCTCCTTCAAAGCTTTCTACCGAGGAATTATCAAGGTCCATCCTTAAGATCAAGTCACCGGCTGCAGAGTAAACAGGTTCCCTGAAAGGGATTTTTGTATCTCCTTTTATCTTTCCATGTTTGTACTCTTTGTTTTGTTCTATGTTTATTGTCTAATTCTTGTCTTACGCTTTATTCAATTGGTTTAACTCATTCAAAAGCCCCAAAATCTAGTAGGCACATATTGCGAGCTGAATCTGACCTAGTCAGAGCCTAGGAGATTGACAACCTCTTAGTTGATTAAGCGCCAATTTACTGAGCCTTAGACCTAGTTTCGGCCTTAGGGAATCACGCGCTAGGAACCTGAGGAGGGTAAGTAGGGTTAATCGCCTTGAATATAAGTGACTCAGATTAGGTCTTTATTCAATAGACTTGATAATCTATCTTTATTATTATCGTTCATACCATATTCCTTCGAATAGTTTCATTAATGAAAGATCAATTAGGGGTAGAGTAACTTAGTTAGGCTTAGAATAATTTAGTTAGAATTAGATAACTTAGCTAGGATTAGCATAATTCAACCTAGGAGTAGATTAATTAACAAACCAAACTCAAAACCCCCTAAGCCTAGATAACATCCGAGATCGAGTAGCTTGATACTTGCAGAAATAAATCCTGTGGACGATAACCTGGACTTAAACCAGAAATTTATTACTTGATAACGACGGGGTACACTTATCCCTTAGTGAGTTCTCATCTCGAGTTAGGTGAGGGCGCATCAAGCTACCTCAGAAGAAGCAAAAGACTTCAACACTGGCACCTCTGGACGTCATACCGACCGACTTTATTGTAACGAGTGATTCTCATTTCACTCAATGCCAGGGTACTGATGCTGAGGAAACTGAGGTCCAGTTAGATGACCACTTCATCTCCCAAGTTGAGGAAGAACTTGATGGAGACAGCACTGCTGAAGAAGAAGCTGAAGCCAGCAATCAGGATGTCGCTGAGGAATCTGAGGAATATGCCAGCGAAATTGAAGCTGAGGATGCTAACACTGGGTTAGCATGTGGAGATGTGTAGGTTGACACTGAGTTAGCTGCGGGAGTTGAGCAAGTTAATGAGGAAGCTGACCAGACTCATACTGAGCAACAGGAACCCTCTCCTACTCACTCAGAAGAAGATACTCCTACCTTCACTCCACCACGTAGAAGGCGAAAGCTGGTTTGGCCAGTGAAAAGCTGGTCAGTGAACCTCCTGAGCAATCACCATCTATTCCTGAACTTGTCCTCTCCAAGACAACAAAGGATCCTTCTACTGTCAAACTGACATTCTTCAAGCGGCAATCCACTTCAACTTCCTCCGCACCGTTAGAAAAACAAGCCTCTGTTTCTTCTCAACAGGAACATGCCGACCATCATACTTCAACCACCTCAACTAGTCAGGTTGAACCGACCACTGCTCATATTGTCTCCTCAAGCATGGTGCTGACTCCCCATCCTTCCGCCGTCAGCATAGACAGTGTTCGGGTTATTACTTCTACAACAAACCTCTCTGCTGATCAATCAACAATTCCTCCAACTCAAGTGCAGATTGAGCCAACTCATCCAGTCATTGACCAGGGTACTCCCTTCACTCCACTTTCTTCTGGTCATACTGATGTACATCGGGATGCCACTGAGTCCGGCCAAAAGCTCATTGACTCAGTGCAAGCACTTATCCATGATCTTCAACATTCCGCTTCGCCTGCTGCTGGATCTTCAATTCCTGAGACAACTCAGCTCTCCCAGGTCACTCAGCTTCTCAACGAAGTTAAGGGACTCAAGGATCTGCTGAATGTAGTCTTGTCCTTCCAAGCTCAGCAAGCTAAGCAGGATTCACTTGCCAATTTGGCAGAGATACAGCTGTCAATAATTCAACATCTGAACTCTCTCCATCAGCAAGTTCAGAAGTTGTCTGCTGTGAACACTGACTACGCCACTTCCTCAGAACTCAAAATGCTTTTTGCTCAGCTTCATACTGAGCAACTTAAGACAAATGAGCAAATGGTGTCCTATAGTCAGTGCTCAGTCGAGCAAATCGGTGAGGCCATCAGGCTACTTAACCTCAACAAGCAAGAGATGGATACTGACGCGTTGAAGCAGAATGAGTTGCTGTCTCTCGCACAGCAATCTTTCAACCACATCCGTCATAATAATATCCAGCGTCATCATTATGACTCAGCTCTCTTGAAGACTTTCCACCAAGTCTTTGCTGGCCTCTGTGAAGCTCTCATCTGGCAAGCCAAAGCTCAAGCGTTCAGCATCAATATGCTCAGTGCTGCTGATCTTCAAGTACCAGTCGAAGTATCAGCTGATGGAGTTGCCATTTTTGATGGCGTCAACGATAGTGCTGACAAGCTAAAAGAGCTTTCACAAGAACTGACTCGCGCTGTCTTAACCGATGCGTTCAAACTCCATGAAGTTGACAAAACGGAGGAGAAAGCGCAAGCTGCTAGGGCTCAGCATGAGCGACGTCAGTACGAGCGAAGTCAGTCACAGGGCAAGAAAAAGAAATAGATATGCTAGCATAACTTAGGCCATACCAGTGTAATCTATTTGTCTAGCTTAATTCTTTTACTATGTACTTGCTAACTTCTTTCAATATATATCATACTTACTTTTCTTATTCAAATACCGAGTTATGATATATGCTATTAAGTACTGAGTTGTTATGTATCTTCATCTATATCAGCTATGTTTAATACGTATAATATTTATTGACTAAATGATATGCTGATAACATGTTTGACATTAACCTATGTACTTATGAAACATTCTGATAAGAACTCATTGAACAACAAATTACTCAGCGCGCTCTGTTGGTCCCTTGTTTAGTTGCAAGTATAGTTCCAAGGGGAGGGGGTTAGGAACTATTTAAACTTTTTTGCAATTTAGGCAGACTTCTTTCTCTAAAGAAAAAGGTTTGAACAGCGGCGCTGAGTAAACATCAAGATACTGGCTTAGTCAACAGGTGACTAGGTCAGTTCCTCAGCTTGAGTCAGGAGATAGCACTTGGAGTCTATTCCTGAACTCAGACGTTCAACGCGCACAACTCAACTTGACCTCTTTACTTGGTCAGTTTTGATTATTTAAAGCAAGCAATATAAATTAGGAGTTAAGGTTTAGAAATACTTCACTCAGCAGATTTATCCAGGTTCGGCTTCTTCTAAGCCTACGTCCTGTCCCCGGAACACTTCCGAGATTTCGAATCCTCTACTGAGCTCTTTAAAGGTAGAGCCTCAAACCTTTTACAATTATCAGCAATTGAGTATGACAAGAGTACCTTCCTCTATACTTCTACTCAATCCTAATCTCTCCGCTGAGTACTTAAAACCGAGTACTCAGCCTCTCCTTTCTATTTCTAGAAATGATAAGTGTTTTTGTCCTAATACAAAGATGTGCTAAGACACTTTAGACGATTTACAATCACTCTAGACTTTTACACAAATATGAAAATGTAGTGTACGAAATTTGCTTTGCTTCTTGCTTGCAGAACTTGTAGAGATTTGGTCAGCGTAATGGCTTGATCAAGTTCTGTGTGTTGTGAAGCTTGTGATGGCACTATTTATAGAGACGTCTGGTCATTCGGTCATTTCGAATTTCGAAATAACCATTGGAGGGAAACGGCTATATGTTGTTGTCATCCTGACTTGCACAGAGCTCTCGGCCAATCATAATCGTGTATCTTCTGTCCTCGGTCAGCACAGCAGATGGTCTCTCCTTTTATGGTAAAGTCAACTGGACAGCATACTGTGTCGTCTGAACTTTGCCAAAAGAGGAAACACTTTGTCTGGAAGTTTTCCTTTGCCAGCTGCTGTCTTGTACGCTTTGTCGAGACTACTCAGCAGCTTCATCTTGAAGTTGTTCCCGAAGGTCTTCTAGATCCTTCCGATTGCTGAGTTGCGTTTTGAACAAAACAGCAACGTCTTGACATACGCGGGCCGAGTGTACTGAGTTGTTTGACTTGGGCCTTGGCTTCCGTATTGGGCTTGGGCCTTCCAATCCTTATGACTTATAACATTTATACTCAACATTGAACAAACACATTAGTAGAATAAATCAAAGCATTTAAACTTAGTGTGTTTAGAATATGTATTTTAATTTATACTTAAACAATTTTGTCAAATCAAAATTATGTGGAAAGGTGTTTCAACAAACTCCCCCATTTTGATGTTGGCAAAACTGTTCAGCAAGGAACTCAGTATGAGCTCCCCCATGATAGTTGACCTAGTATAATTAAGCAAACTCCCCCGTAAGGGTTGAGCTACTGACTTAGTTTTACTTAAGACATTTAAGGATTTAAATGAGTAAGTCTAAGGTCAGTTTTCAGATATAGGTCAGCTATATCACATATTCTATTTACTCAGTGTTAGGCGGAAGTTTTTAGACATATAGACGCGCTGAGTAATTTGTTGTTCAATGAGTTCTTATCAGAATATTTCATAAGTGTATAGGTTCATGTCAAACATGTTATCAGCATATCATTTAGTCAATAAATATTATAAGTGTTAAACAAAGCTGATATAAATGAAGATACATAATAACTCAGTACTTATTAGCATATATCATAACTCAGTATTTGAATAAAAAAAGTAAGTATGATATATAAGTTGAAAGAAGTCAGCAGTTACACAGCCAAAGAAATAAACATAGCACATAGATTACAAATGTTAAGACCTAGCCTATCTATTCTTTTTCTTGCCCTGTGACTGACTTCGCTCGTACTGACATCGCTCATGATGAGCTCTGGCAGCTTGCGCTTTCTCCCCCGTTTTGTCAACTTCAGGGAGCTTGAACGCATCGGTTAAGACAGCACGAGAAAGTTCTTGTGAAAGCTCTTTTAGTTTGTCAGCACTTTCGTTTATGCCATCAAAAATGGCAACCCCATCAGCTGAGACTTCTACTGGTATATGAAGATCAGCAGCACTGAGCATATTTACACTGAAGGCTTGAGCTTTGGCTTGCCAGATGAGAGCTTCAGAGAGGGCAGCGAAGACTTGGTGGAATGTCTTCAGAAGTGCTGAGTCATAGTGATGTCGTTGAATATTATTATGACGGATATGGTTGAAGGATTGTTGTGCGAGGGACAGCAATTCATTCTGCTTCAACGCGTCAGTATCCATTTCTTGCTTGTTCAGGTTAAGTAGCCTGACAGCCTCACTGATTTGCTCAACTGAGCACTGACTATAGGACACCATTTGCTCATTTGTCTTGAGTTACTCAGTATGCAGCTGAGCAAAAAGCATCTTCAGTTTTGAGGAAGTGGCGTAGTCAGTGTTCATAGCAGATAACTTCTGGACTTGCTGATGTAGCGAGTTCAGATGTTGAATTGTGGACACTTGAATCTCTGCCAACTTGGCAAGTGAGTCTTGCTTTGCTTGCTGGGCTTGAAATTATAAGACGACATTCAGCAGGTCCTTGAGTCCCTTGACTTCATTGAGAAGTAGAGTGACTTGGGAGAGCTGAGTTGTCTCTGGGAATGAGGATCCAGCAGCAGGTGAAGCAAACTGTTGAAGATCTTGGATGAGAGCTTGCACTGAGTCGATGAGCTTCTTGCCGGACTCAGTGGCATCCCTATGTACATCTGTATGACCAGAAGAGAAGGGTGTGAAGGGAGTACCCTGGTCAGTGACAGGATGAGTTTGCTCAATCTGCACTTGAGATGGAGAAATTGTTGTGTGATCGGCAGAGAGATTGGTTGTAGAGGTGTTAACTCGAACACTGTCTGTGCTGACGGTAGAAGGATGGGGAGTCAGCACCATGCTTGAGGAGACAGCATGAGCAGTGGTCGGTTCAATCTGACTGGTTGAAGTAGTGGAAGTATGATGCTCGGCATGTTCCTGTTGAGAAGAAACAGAGGCTTGTTTTTCCAACGGCGTTGTAGTAGAGGAAGTTGAGGGCCGTTTGAAAAATTTTAATTGGACGGTAGAAGGATCCTTTGTTGTCTTGGAGAGGACAAGTTCAGGAACATATGGTGATTGCAAAGGGGGTTCACTGACCATTTTCTCACTGGCCTTAACCAGCTTTCGCCTTCTACGTGGTGGAGAGGTATGATGAGCAGGTTCTTCTGAGTGAGTAGGTTCTTTTTCCTCAGTATGGGTCTGGTCAGCTTGATCCACTTGCTCAACTCCAGCAGCTAACTCAGTGTCGGTCTGCACAGCTCCACCAGCTAACCCAGTGTTAGCGTCCTCAGCTTCAATTTCGCTGTCATACTCTTCAGACTCCTCAGCGTCATCCTGACCGCTGGTTTCATCGTCTTCTTCTTCTTTCTCAGTATTATCTCCATCAAGTTCTTCCTCAACTTGGGAGATGAAGTGGTCATCTAACTGGACCTCAGGTTCCTCAGCATCAGTACCTTGGCATTAAGTGAAATGAGAATCACCCGGTATAATAAAATTTGTTGGCATGACGTCGAGAGGTGCCAGTGTTGAAGACTTCTGCTTCTTCTGAGGTAGCTCAGCAGCTTCCTCAGTGTCAGGCTCATCTTGCCTGCTTCTCTTCTCAGCTGACTTTCCAGTTGACCTCTGCCTCTTTGCTGGAGACACAGCATTAGGTGCCTCAGCAGATTTTCTCTTGCGAGAAACTGGGGCCTTAGTTCTTCGCCCTTTCTTAGGCTCAGCAATAGTCTCCTCAGTCTGATCAGCTTGGCCAGCAGCAGCATCAGCTTTTCCTTTCTTCAAGGGCTGTCCAAATTTAAGTGCCCTCAGCGAGGCAGCTGTGATTTCGGTTCCTCTGAAAGATTCCTCACCTTCGAGGTCAATCTTGTGGTCGATGAGGATCCTGGTGATGATTGATCCCAACCTCATTGTACCCGTGCTGCGCAGGAACCCAGCAACTAAGAAAACTGGCATGTTGATGGGGGTGTACGTCAGCATGTGTCATATGAAGCACTGTTCAAACTTGGTTACTGATGTAGTGCAGTTGATCTTTGGGTAAATGAAATAGCTCAGTAGGTAGTGAGCCATCTTCTGATGCTGTCCCATCGAAGATGCTGAGATCTCTCCTGAGTGACCCTCAGGTTTGCAGAAGGTATGGACGTAGTCGGTCTTGTCCTGATCTCCTGAATTTCTCAGCCTTACTCCCTCAGTTTTGAGCTGGAGGAGATTTCCTATGTACAGAGGGTTGATGAAGATGGTTTTCCCTTTTACTTCAGTGCTCAGGTAGTCGGCGGAGTCACTGGCAACCTTGAGGTTGTGGTAAAATTCCCTCACTAGGTCAGGATATGTCTCATCCCTGACCGAGAACAGCCCAGTCTATTCATTCTTGGAAATCCACTCAGCAAATGGCTGTTCGTTCTGTACAAAGTGCTCCGAAACCCATCTGGAGGGTTCTACCTTCCATTCTCGTACATTGTCGAAGACCTTTGAGTAGGTCCTGATCTTAACAGCTTTCCCTTGGCCAGAGGTTTGGCCAGTTTTACCCTTGCTCGGTGTAGAAGGGTTTCGTGAAGGTTCATCGGAGCTGGACTTTTGGTGGCCGGCACCGGAGACGTTGAAGGATAGGTTAGTCATTCTTTTAAGATGGAGAGAATAGAGGTATTTGAGAGAGAGAAATTTGAGTAATTTCTTAGCCTTAAGAATTTGTTAAGCGTAAAGAGTAAAAAATGGGGAAATGCCCATAATTTATAGACAAGTTGAACGGTGTGGATCTTAACCAAATCCATGTGTCAGTTTTGCCTTGGGATCATGTACCGATAAGGATCCTGGCATTTATGACACATTACGGCGAATACGTCATCCAAGGTTATACGCGTGCTTGGCATTTATGCTAACGGATTAATCACTCAGTATTTAGAATGTCAAGCGTTTGATATTTTGAGTGGTTAGTGCATTATTTAAGGATGATTTTAAGTTCAAGTTCTAAACTAATTTACTCAGTGTGCAAGTTTACTCAGTATTGTATATTCAGTCAGTTTCAATGAGATACTCAGCAAACAATAAATCATTCAGCATGTAATTCACTCAGCATTCAATATTCATTTAGCACAGGAATTTACTGAAGAGGATTAAACATACCAATTGCTTCTCTCAGTATGCTGAACTGCTCACGTGCCAGTGGCTTCGTGAAGATATCCGCAAGTTGTTCGTCCGTTGGGACAAAGGTCAGCTTAATCTCACCCTTGAGTACATGGTCTCTAATGAAGTAATGTCGGATGCTGACATGCTTCATTCTGCTGTGTTGTATTGGGTTTTTGGACAGATCAATTGCACTTTTATTGTCACATTTGACCTCAATTGTCTTCGTTTGAACACCATAATCTTCAAGTTGTTGCTTGATCCACAGGACTTGAGTAACACAGTGACCAGCAGCAATGTACTCAGCTTCAGTGGTGGACAAGGCTACTGACGCCTGCTTTTTGCTGAACCAGGATACAAGACAGCTTCCTAAAAAGTGGCATCCTCCAGAGGTGCTTTTACGTTCCAGCTTATCTCGTCCATAGTCAGCGTCAGTGTATCCGATAAGTGTAAAATCATGAGTATTTGGATACCACAAACCTGCGTTCACTGAGCTTTGCAAATATCTAAGGATTCTTTTTACAGCAATGTAATGAGATTCCTTAGGGTTAGATTGATATCTAGCACAGTAGCATACTGAAAACTGAATGTCCGGTCTACTGGCTGTTAAGTAAAGTAGAGAGCCTATCATACCTCGATATAACTTGCTGTCTACTGATTTACCATTCTCATCAGCGCAGAGGACAGTGTCAGTGCCCATAGGAGTGGATATTGGCTTGCAATTTTCCAAGTCATATTTCTTTAAGATCTCCTTGGTATATTTTGCTTGACTGATGAAGATGCCATTGTTTCCTTGTTTAATTTGAAGACCGAGGAAGAAGTTGAGTTCTCCCATCATAGACATTTCAAACTCAGTCTGCATTTGTTTGCTAAACTCCTTGCACATTGATTCGTTAGTTGCACCAAATATTATATCATCAACATAAATTTGGGCCAGCAGGGTATCTTTACCCTTTTTCTTAATGAATAAGGTTGTATCAGCTTTGCCCCTGACATAATTTCTAGTCAGCAGGAAACTGGTCAGCCTCTCGTACCAAGCACGTGGTGCTTGCTTGAGGCCATACAGAGCCTTTTTGAGTTTGTAAACATGGTTTGGGAACTTAGGGTCCTCAAAACCTGGAGGTTGATTTACATAAACCTCCTCGTTTATAACTCCATTAAGAAATGCACTTTTGACATCCATTTGGAATAATTTAAAATTCATGTAAGATGCATATGCACATAATATTCTAATTGCCTCTAGCCTTGCCACTGGGGCAAAGGTCTCACCGTAGTCTATACCTTCTTGCTGACTGTAGCCCTGAGCTACAAGCCTTGCTTTGTTCCTAACTACGTTTCCTTGTTCGTCCATCTTGTTCCTGAAGACCCATCTTGTTCCGATGGTCTTTTGACTCTTTGGATGAGGCACTAACTCCCATACATCATTTCTTCGAAATTGATCGAGCTCATCTTGCATTGCGTTCATCCAGAATTCATCGTACTCAGCTTCAGCGAAATTCTTCGGTTCTTGTACTGAGACGAAAGCAACATTGCTGAGGTACTTCCTGAGTTGATTCCTCATCATCAGGGTATTCCCAGCAGAATCAAGGATTGCACTTTCGGAGTGCCCTCTAGGAATCCTTATTTCTTTGGGTAGATTCATGTCTTGTGTTGTTCCTGTTTTAACAATCTCTGCAGAAGTAGATGGGTCAGTAAAAGTAATCTTAGGTTCACTCTTACTCTTGGTCAGCCTTTTCGTGAATGACTCAGTAGCTGGTTCTGAGTCAGCGATGGTTACTGAGTTTGGATCATCTTCGGTTAGCGGCTGGTATCTACCTGCAGGGTCAGTTTCATCGAACTCTACATGTATTGACTCTTCTAAAACTTGAGTTCGCTTATTAAAAACTCTGTATGCTTTGCTGTTTGTTGAGTAGCCCAGAAAGATAGCTTCATCAGCTTTTGAATCAAACTTTGCTAAGCTATCTTTGGTATTTAAAATAAAACATCTACAGCCAAAGGCACGAAAGTATCTAATATTGGGCTTTCGTCCTTTCCAAAGTTCACAGGGGGTTTTCTTGAGTATAGGTCTAACTAGAGCCCTATTAAGAATGTAGCATGCTATGTTAACAGCCTCTCCCTAAAAATACTTTGGAAGCCTATGCTCATCCAGCATTGTCCTGGCTATTTCAACCAGAGTTCTGTTCTTCCTTTCTACAACCCCATTTTGCTGAGGTGTTCTAGGAGCAGAAAAATTGTGGTCAATGCCGCTGGCTTCACAGAATTCAACAAACTTTTGGTTTTTGAATTCTCCACTGTTATCACTACGGATATGAGCTAATTTTAGGTCTTTTTCATTTTCAATTTTTCTAACCAAATTTGAAAATGTCTCAAAGGTCTCATCCTTGCTGGTCAGCAAGATAACCCACGTATACCGAGAGAAATCATCTACAATGACCAAGGAAAATCTTCTTCCACCCAGACTCAGCGGCTGGACTGGACCAAAGATATCCAAGTGTAGTAATTCTAACGGACGTTTAGTTGAGACAGTGTTTTTACTGTGAAAAGATTGTTTGGTTTGTTTTCCAGCTTGGCAAGCGTGGCATAATTGATCTTTTTGGAATTTAAGTTCAGGCAGTCCCTCAACCAATTGCTTTCTTGCTAGTTTGGCCAGGAGGTCCATGCTTACATGACCAAGTCTCCTGTGCCATAGCCAGGAATTTTCTTCCTTTGTTACTAAGCACACAGTTTTTGAAAACTTTTTCTCTAAGTCTAGCATAAAGACATTATCTATCCGAGGGGCAGTTAAAATTAACTCATTAGTTTTACCCTCGTATATTTTACATCCAGTAGCATCAAATATAACTTTTCTCCCATTGTCACATAAGTGAGCTACGCTGAGTAAGTTATATTTGAGTCCGCTGACTAGGGAGACAGATTCAATAGTAGGATTACCTCCGATGGTTCCTGAGCCTACTATCTTACCCTTCTTGTTGTCTCCAAAACTTACACTCCCTCCTCGTTTTCGTTCAAACGTGATGAACTGAGTTTCATCACCCGTCATATGCCTTGAGCATGCGCTGTCAATATACCACATCTTTGACTTCTCGGCACATCTCAGGCTTACCTGCATTGTAACTAGTTACTTTTAGGTACCCAATTCTTTTTGGGTCCTGACTTGTTAGGTGCAACAGGTATAGCATCATATTTTATTTTATGGCGACATACATGGACAGTATGGCCATTCTTTCCACAGAAGTCACAACTGACCTTCTGTTTAGGGTTTTTTTACTGACTTGTCAGCACCCCAGTGCTGAGCGTGCCAGCACACTTTAGTAGTGTGTCCTAACTTCCCACAAAAGTCACACTGGACTTTTCGCTGGGGATTCCATCTCTGCTGAGTACCTTGGTACTGAGTTCTCAGAGGAATGTTATTTTTCTTAGGAACCTTTAGTTGGTTCTAGATGGTTGTGACGTCCTTCCTCAGTTTCTTTGAAACTGTCTGGACTTCAGACACATACTCATGCATGATCTTCATGTTATCATGCAGAGTCGAGTTGTCCTGAAGAAGGTATCTGAGGTCACTCAGTTTGACCTCTTCCACTTCGTCACAGCGCCTGCTGAGTGCTCTAACCTTTTTATTACACTTCTTAACAAGTGTATAGAGATCACTCAGGGCATTAACCATATCGTTTCTGAGCTAGGGAAGAGAAATTACCTCATTTGATTGATCTTCATTATCTGATACGATGGATGGGTCAGCATGCTCAGAGACGCATGGCTCAGCAAGTTCGTCAGCCATAAAGAATATCTTCGCTGACTCGGTGGCCTCAATTTCTGTTGATGAAGATTCATCACTGTCACTCCAAGTAGCCACCATTGCCTTCTTCCCACTCTTCTTGTCTTTCCTCAGCATGGGGCAGTTTGACTTAATATGGCCAGCTTGATGGCACTCAAAGCATGTAATGGGCTTTGAGCTGTCCTTTCTGTATTTGCTGTCGCTTGAGTCAGCCTTATACTTATCAAACTTTTTGTAAGGCTTTTTAGAATACTTGTCGTTCTTCCTGAACAGCCTCTTCATCTTTCTTGTGAACATGGCCATCTCCTCATCATCAGTTGAACTCCCGTCAGTGGAGTCAGCCTTCATGACAAGTGACTTCTGCTTCTTGTCATCAGATTTTTCCTTCACCTCAAAGTTTTTCATGGATATCTCATGGGTCAGCAATGAACTGATGAGTTCGTCATATTTGTAGGTGGTTAAATCCTGAGCTTCCTTAACTGCTGTCTTCTTTGCTTGCCAGTCTTTTGGAAGACTCCTGAGTATCTTTTTGACTTGTTCTTCCTCAGTGAAGATTTCCCCAAGTCTCTTGAGCTCATTAATGATGTTGGTGAACCTTGCGTTCATGTCTGAAATGCCCTCATCATTGTTCATCTCGAACAGCTCGTACAGTCTCATCTGCTGATTCACCTTGGATTCTTTTACTTTATTTGTTCCCTCGTAGGTGACTTCCAACTTCTTCCAGATCTCTTGTGCCGACTCACAACCTGAGATTTTGTTATATTCTGCAGCATCGAGCGCACAGTGAAGCATATTGATAGCCAAAGCATGGTTTTGAAGCTTCTTAAGATCATCCTCTGTCCATTTGGCCTCAGCTTTTATAACTGTTTGGCCAGCCACAACCTCAACATGTACAAACGGCCCTTGGACTATAGATAGCCAGGCACTCATGTTTGTAGCCTGAATGAAGTTTTTCATCCTATTCTTCCAAAAGGTATAGTTTGACCCGAAGAATAGGGGAGGCCTAGTAATGGACAGCCCCTCAGGCAGTATTTGAGTTGTTTGGTTTCCAGGGAGAAACCGAGTGCTGTTTTCGCCCATGGTAGGGATCAGCTCAAGGTTGTTAGACCTTTTAAAGTGAGCTTTTAGGCTCTGATACCACTTGTTGGTCCCTTGTTTAGTTGCAAGTATAGTTCCAAGGGGGGGTTAGGAACTATTTAAACTTTTTTGCAATTTAGGCATACTTCTTTCTCTAAAGAAAAAGGTTTGAACAGCGGCGCTGAGTAAACAGCAAGATACTGGCTTAGTCAACATGTGACTAGGTCAGTTCCTCAGCTTGAGTCAGGAGATAGCACTTGGAGTCTATTCCTGAACTCAGACGTTCAACGCGCACAACTCAACTTGACCTCTTTACTTGGTCAGTTTTGATTATTTAAAGCAAGCAATATAAATTAGGAGTTAAGGTTTAGAAATACTTCACTCAGCAGATTTATCCAGGTTCGGCTTCTTCTAAGCCTACGTCCTGTCCCCGGAACACTTCCGAGATTTCGAATCCTCTACTGAGCTCTTTAAAGGTAGAGCCTCAAACCTTTTACAATATCAGCAATTGAGTATGACAAGAGTACCTTCCTCTATACTTCTACTCAATCCTAATCTCTCCGCTGAGTACTTAAAACCGAGTACTCAGCCTCTCCTTTCTATTTCTAGAAATGATAAGTGTTTTTGTCCTAATACAAAGATGTGCTAAGACACTTTAGACGATTTACAATCACTCTAGACTTTTACACAAATATGAAAATGTAGTGTACGAAATTTGCTTTGCTTCTTGCTTGCAGAACTTGTAGAGATTTGGTCAGCGTAATGGCTTGATCAAGTTTTGTGTGTTGTGAAGCTTGTGATGGCACTATTTATAGAGACGTCTGGTCATTCGGTCATTTCGAATTTCGAAATAACCGTTGGAGGGAAATGGCTATATGTCGTTGTCATCCTGACTTGCACAGAGCTCTCGACCAATCATAATCGTGTATCTTCTGTCCTCGGTCAGCACAGCAGATGGTCTCTCCTTTTATGGTAAAGTCAACTGGACAGCATATTGTGTCGTCTGAACTTTGCCAAAAGAGGAAACACTTTGTCTGGAAGTTTTCCTTTGCCAGCTGCTGTCTTGTACGCTTTGTCGAGACTACTCAGCAGCTTCATCTTGAAGTTGTTCCCGAAGGTCTTCTAGATCCTTCCGATTGCTGAGTTGCGTTTTGAACAAAACAGCAACGTCTTGACATACGCGGGCCGAGTGTACTGAGTTGTTTGACTTGGGCCTTAGCTTCCGTATTGGGCTTGGGCCTTCCAATCCTTATGACTTATAACATTTATACTCAACATTGAACAAACACATTAGTAGAATAAATCAAAGCATTTAAACTTAGTGTGTTTAGAATATGTATTTTAATTTATACTTAAACAATTTTGTCAAATCAAAATTATGTGGAAAGGTGTTTCAACAAACTCCCCCATTTTGATGTTGGCAAAACTGTTCAGTAAGGAACTCAGTATGAGCTCCCCCATGATAGTTGACCTAGTATAATTAAGCAAACTCCCCCGTAAGGGTTGAGCTACTGACTTAGTTTTACTTAAGACATTTAAGGATTTAAATGAGTAAGTCTAAGGCCAGTTTTCAGATATAGGTCAGCTATATCACATATTCTATTTACTCAGTGTTAGGCGGAAGTTTTTAGACATATAGAGCGCGCTGAGTAATTTGTTGTTCAATGAGTTCTTATCAGAATATTTCATAAGTGTATAGGTTCATGTCAAACATGTTATCAGCATATCATTTAGTCAATAAATATTATAAGTGTTAAACAAAGCTGATATAAATGAAGATACATAATAACTCAGTACTTATTAGCATATATCATAACTCAGTATTTGAATAAGAAAAGTAAGTATGATATATAAGTTGAAAGAAGTCAGCAGTTACACAGCCAAAGAAATAAACATAGCACATAGATTACAAATGTTAAGACCTAGCCTATCTATTTCTTTTTCTTGCCCTGTGACTGACTTCGCTCGTACTGACATCGCTGATGTTGAGCTCTGGCAGCTTGCGCTTTCTCCCCCATTTTGTCAACTTCAGGGAGCTTGAACGCATCGGTTAAGAAAGCACGAGAAAGTTCTTGTGAAAGCTCTTTTAGTTTGTCAGCACTTTCGTTTACGCCATCAAAAATGGCAACCCCATCAGCTGAGACTTCTACCGGTATATGAAGATCAGCAGCACTGAGCATATTTACACTGAAGGCTTGAGCTTTGGCTTGCCAGATGAGAGCTTCAGAGAGGCCAGCGAAGACTTGGTGGAATGTCTTCAAGTAAAGAGGTCAAGTTGAGTTGTGCGCATTAAACGTAAGAGCTCAGGAATAGACTCTAAGTGTTATTTCCTAACTCAAGCTGAGAAACTGACCTAGTCACCAGTTGACTAAGCCAGTATCTTGTTGTTTACTCAGCGCTGCTGTTCAAACCTTTTTCCTTAGAAAAAGAAGTCTGCCCTAATTGCCAAAAAAGTTTAAATAGTTCCTAACCCCCCCCCCTTGGAACTATACTTGCAACTAAACAAGGGACCAACAAGGACAAGCTCTCTGGTGCTTTTGAAACTTTCCTTTTATGGTGACGCTTTGTGAGTTGCATATAGTCAACTTCTTGATATTGTCCAGCGTGACTTGATCTGTCTTCCGAGTTTGTCTCATCTTTGAGACAACTAGGCTTGCTTTTGGATCCTTCTGCCTGTTGGGCTGGAGCTTGATCCACAAGCCGTTGTCTTATGGGCTTTGACTCAAGGCTTAAGGCCTTTTCTTATTTCTTTGAACTTAAAGTTAATTCATCAGCACACTTCAACAAACACATTAGTATAAATAAATCAACATTTAAATTTAATGTGCTATTTATTATGGAGATATTAATTTTATTTAATATTTTTGTCATAATCAAAATTAATGTGGAAATTGTGTTTCAATAATAACTTCAACAACACCATCTACATTTAGCTAATGAATCTGTATAGTTGTTCTTTGAAATCATTCCACCCACTCACGAAGGGTCTCGTGAGGCTCCTCTTGTAACGGCCTGATTCGGAGAGGGTGGCGTCGGGGTAGAAGGCCTAAGCAAGGAGCGGCCCTAAGGGATGGCGATGGGGGCAGGAATGAACTGAATCCCAAATTGAAAATGGAGAGATAGTGATTGGGGGTTATTAGTAAGATGAGAATCCAATACGTGCAGACGCGTTTTAAAGCCGTGAGGCCCAATATGTAGGAATTGGGCCAGAGCGGACAATATCTACATGGTATTAGACAGGGTGTTACAATTGGTATCAGATTCGACTCTCCACGTATGATGTGTGGTTTGGGAATGAACCAGGCGGAAGCTGGTAGACCTGTAACAACCCGATCCGAAGAGGGTGGCGCCGGGGTAGAAGGCCTGAGCAAGGAGTGGCCCTAAGGGATGGCGATGAGGGCAGGAATGAACTGAATCCCACATCGGAAATGGAAAGAGAGTGATTGAGGCTTATTAGTAAGATGAGAATCCAATACATGCATACGTGTTTTAAAGCCGTGAGGCCCAATGTGTTGGAATAAGGCCAGAGCGGACAATATCTACATGGTATAGGGTAGGGTGTTACACCTCCACTAGTAATTCAAGTCTTTCATGTTTTGCTTTCAGGAATGGATGTGATAAAATGTTCAAAAAAACTCATTCACCATTTGGTTAAACGTCCGTATGGATCTTGGAAGAAGTTGAGCATTAGGCGACAAAATTCTTAAGTGTGGTGGGAAAGAGCCTACAGATAAGAGATTAGTTGTTGTGGTCGTATCCAAGGCTCTGAAAAAACTCTTCACATGAACTGTATGATCAGTCATGCCATTATAGTCCTTCAATGTGGAGTATTTTAACCCTCGGGGTATTGGTTTCTCCATAATTTCTGCAGAGATGGGTGTATATACATCTGTTATCACTAGAATACGAGAATCAATCCATGCATATGTCATCATATTTTGGAGCTCCTTCTGAATATGATTATACAAATCTTCTTTAAGGGAAGAAGCATCCCCTTCTCCAATCTCTGATTTGCTCTAGGAATTCGTCAATATTTAGATCTTGGTCCCAAAGTTTTAAGTCAATTTTCTTCATAACGTTGAAGTTAGGATTCCACTGAGTTACGGAAAATATCTTTCCTTCTCGTATGAGCTCTACATTCATTGCAGCGATGGTGCTGTCTGGGAGGTGTCCATGGATGATGATTTCTTCGATGCATAGGACTGAAATCCTTTTCTTTAGATCATCCTCGTGAAGCATAGTGTTGAGAACCTGCGAGCCAATCTCTCTTTCTGCAACAAGTACAAACAAAATTATGTCTAGTAGAGTAGGCTATGGAATCATGTTAATCCGTATGTTTGTTGGATTCTCTGGCTTCTCTTAATTATGCCATTACAACCTCCATTTTCATACCATGCTCCACTTTGAGGACATCCATTAACTTTTGAACACAGCCTATATTGTAGATGAGTTTTTTTATAATTTCATCTATAAACATGTGTTGGTGGTGATTAAGGGATCCTAAGCATGCTTCAATTTGATTATCTAATGCTAGAGTAATGTGCAAGGGATCCAACAAGTTGTTACTTGCATCCACCAATTCTCTATTCCGTGTTGACGAAGTCGAGGATGAAGAAATATTGGAGGTTGGCTGAATGACAAAATTTCTTATCTAAATCATAATGCAGTTTTGTTATATCAACACTCACTACACCACTTGATGCCTGGGTTTTCAAACTAAACTAATAGGACCTGATGGATCACCTGAAATAAAATAGAAGAATAGTCACATGAGAGGTCAGAATCCGGGGTCCCTGATGCGATGCTTAAGTCAGTGATGATACTGAGAAAATGGAGCTTTACAGTAGATGAAAAATGAATTAGTTGGTGAATATCTTAAGCATTGTATCTAGTATTTAAAGTAATATTGAAAGATATCTTATATTTTAGTAGACCTCCACATGGTAATAGTATCTTCATGATGTGTTCATTTCGATTACTTTGAAGAGTGTTTGCTCCTTCCATTTATTTCGGCGAGGAATAAAGGATAGGGAAGTGTGTATTAAGGCTTTATTATGTGATTGGAACATGTGTCTCTAACAGCATCTCCAATAGAGGGTGTCCAAAAGAGTGTCAGCTGATGTGACATTTAGTTTGACAACTTTTAAAGGGTGTCTACTATTAGAGTGATGGTGGATGCCAAAAGATTGTCAATTTTTGGCAACCTTGCTTCAAGGTTGCTAAACATTTTTTAATATAAAAAAATTAATTTACTTGAATACTATTGGTTCATATTTTTGATGACTTTCTCGCTCATTTCACTATTTGCTGACAATATTTATAATTAAATAATTATATATTAAGTAATGATTTATGGTGTCATAATGACAACTTTTAAAATTGCTTTACTATTGAAGTATTTTTAAACAAAAGTTGCCAAAATTGATGTGAATTACTAAATTAATAAAATATTATATTTTAATATAATGTGTTAATTTTTAACACTCTCTAGAGCAACCTTTATTGGAGATGCTATGAGTTGATGTTTTTTTTGCCAAAGCAATCTTTGGCACACATGTCGTTTGTATATACCGCACCCAAATTCCGGTCCACCGCCCATTTTGGACATATTTGCCCTCCTCACTTTTTGAAACAAGAAAATGGAATTTGCTCAAATCCTCTCTACCTTCCTTGCATTTTCTCTCTAAAATCATAAACCCGAACAACAATAATTAAAATTATGAAAATAATTGATATGTGACAATTGGAACCTCGAAAATGGATGATTAGGAGTCGGAAACATTAAGATTTATATTTTTTTTTATCAAAGAACTCATGAAAATAATACATATTTTTCATGACGATTTTGCATTTTCCGTCACAAAAAATAGAAGAATTTTTAATTTTTCGTCACAAAAAATTGAATGATTTAATATTTTTCGTCACTAAAAATTTTACGATTTTGTATATTTCAAAATTTGGCCTAAACGGATGCATCATACAACCCGACCCATGGTCGGAACGGATGCGGCATACCACCCGACCCATGGTGGAACGGATGCCGCATCCGTTCCAACCATGGCCGGAACGGGTGCCGCATACCGTCCGACCTATGGCGGGAACGGATGCGGCGTACCACCCAACCCATGGTGGAACGGACGCCGCATCCGTTCCGACCATGGGTCGGACGGTATGCCGCATCCGTTTAGGCTAAATTCAAAATTTTCTCTCGAATTTTTTTTTTCTCAATTTTGACAACATTTTTATGGCAAGGGCAAAATTGTCCAATGGGGGCGGTGCTAGCAATTTTGGATGCGGTATATAGCAATACCCAATGAGTAACTTTCCAGGTTTATATGGTGAATAGAAAGCATGTGAATGAAGCCAAAATATATAGAAATATGTAAAATATTATTGAATTAGTGTTTGGAAATAAAAAGAGAAAAATGAATTTCTGAAATATAATTGTATAATTGTAATTTGACAGCACTCAAAGTGAGGGGACGCAACTTGGTTCTGGATTTCAAAGATATATACTACCATTTAAGTGCATTATAACACTTGCCATTTAAAGTATAAAAATCTTTTATGAAATGAAAATAGATTTTTGAAATTGCAGTCAGAAATGGACAAGCTTTGATATAGACCTGGCAATTATCGTGTTCGAGTCGTGTTCGTGTCATATCATTTCGGGTTCGTGTCAGAAAGAGTAAACCCAAACCCAACCCAAAAACTTTCGTGTTAAAGTCGTGTTAACCTATTCGGGTTAGTGTCGATTTTGTGTCGTGTTTTCGGGTTACATGTAATTTTGTTATGCATATATATTAATAATAACTCTTAAAAATATAAGAAGATATGGTACTGTTTTTAAACATTTTATATCATTTTAGATTAGTATGTTAACAATAATTATCGAAAAGTTTGATAATATCATGTTAGAGGGTCATGTAATGTGTTTATAACAATTTAGGAAATTCAAATCAATATTTGCAATTAATAATTATAATTTTATTATCTTTATTAATAAAGTGACATAAAAAAACACGAGAGAATATAACAATAATTTTCAATATCCGTGTCATTTTGTGTCGTTTTCGGGTTCACATATCAACACTAACACAACCCAAAAATTAGCGTGTCAGTTTCGTGTCAACCCAAAAATAACCCATTACCTATTAAGCTCAACACTAACACTAAAAATCCGTGTCGTGTTCGTGTCGTGTAATCGGGTCGTGTGTCATTTTGCCACCTCTACTTTGATATCATAAACTTTGTTTTTATTATTAGTGGAGTATTGATTTATTATACCGACACTAGATTTTGATTGTCTGATTCCCACCACTAAAGCTTTCTCATAACAGGTCTAATAATATTTATTTGTTAGTATTGACTGTATTGTGTTATTTTCAAGAAATAGATATCCTTAAAAATTACTGTACATCATAAGGAAAAAACAGGAACAATGAAATGAATGCTAGTATTGGAAAGGTTTTTTCTTGCCACTAAATGGAGTGCCTCTGCCTCCTCGGCTAATCGCAAGACAGTCTTAAATTATTCATCCAAATTCAGAGATATCTAGAAATTTACTGCCAGATTGTAAACAGCACCCTGCACTGCACTAGTTCATGTCTACCCGTGAAAGAAAATGTTTAAGCTATTAGGTTTGTTGATCCTTCATAAATAAATCCCTCTAAGGCGTGAAAGGCATGAGAAATCAACATCCAAAACTGTCTATTTTCTACAACATGGAGTGATTTTGATCTTTTCTCTTTTCTCTTATTTATGTGGTTCATCTGTTCTATCACAGTAAATTGGTTGTTTTTCTTGAATCCAATTTTTCTATATGCAATCTTAAGTGAAAATGGCATTAGTCCAAATATTGTAACTCTCTATCTTGGAAAATCGAAAATGGGAAGGACTAAACTAGCTTCTACTCCAACAAATCATACTGAAAACCTTAGCAAAGATGATGCTGCTTAACTTTTAGATCCAAGCCACTACAGAAGCATTGTTGCCCCGTCTCCAATATTTAAATTTCACAATGCCAAATATCTTCTTAGCAGTAAATAAAGTTTCCCAATACATGCATGCATCCTGTGAATCTCACTAGTTAGCCGTCCAGCACATCTTGCGGTATTTGAATGGAACAAAGTCGCATGGGCTTTGTTTAGAGAACAGTGGAAGAATCGGCCAAATACACTATTTTTTATGCATAATGGGGCGGGGGATCAAGATGATCAGAAGTCCACTAGTGGTTATGTTGTTTTTCTATGAAAATGTCTTTTATCATTATCATGGTATTCTTGTAAACAAGGGACAGTCTCTTATTCCTCTATGGAAACTGAATATTGGTCCATGGCTTCTACTACCTTGGAGAGTAGGTGGTTACAAATGTTGATGAATGAAATTGGTTACCAATCTTATGATGTGACAATTTGAGTGTCATTTATTTAACAACTAATTTGGTGTTTCCTAATGCTTGTAAATATATAGAGATTGATATTTATTTTGTTCAAAATAAGGTTGGTTTTAAGGCACATTGTGTTCGATATATCTCCACTATTGATCAAACAACATATATTTTTACAAAACCATTACATGGATGAGAGGGAGTAATACGGAGTAGGAGTTGATGCCTTAGACAAATTCTTATTATTAGAGTAATGTTTTTGTATAGAAAAATAGATGTATTAGAACTACTAGGCAACTCCTACTCGTTTTGATTAGATACATATGAGAATTATTCATGTATATTGTTTGTTATAACTAGTTGAGCGCGTATATACATACTATATCGAATTTGAAATCCAATAATATAACTCTTATGCAAGATTCACACTGTACTTAAGCCAATCCACCAAACCACATTCTTTTCTTTTCTTTTTTTTTACTTGAGGTTATTTTGATCTCCATAGGTGGATGGATGCCTTTTGCTACTCCTTCGCATACATGCCATACATATTTCTTTACTTTAATTCATTATCATATCATATTTCAACGGTACGTGTTTTTTAGATACCAAGTATTATCCGATCCTAATAGTATTATCCGATCCTAATAGTATTCATCATCATATCATATTTCTTTACTTTAATTCTCATTTTCTAGATCATATCATATACATAGAATTTCTCTCGATAAATAAGTCTCAAATTTCTTCTAAAAGTTTGTGATTTTATCAGTATATTGTATTGAAGGAATAAATTATTTTTACATCATTAGCAATGTTTAATACTCACCATCACTCAATATAAATATCATTGACAAACTTACTCGATAAATATCATTTCCTTAAACTATTCCTTCCATTTATCAAACTCTACAAATACTTTTAAACTCTATATCATATTATTTAAAAAAATGTAAAAGTTGAACCAAAAGGTTTAATAGAAGGGTGTGATAAGTAGCTCGTTATATTCTATTGAATATGCTTTTAAAAAGACAATAACCACGAGTCGAGTCACTCGCAAATTGGTCAACATAGTCTTAATTGACCGATCTTAGTTAGGTGGATTTCTCCTACATTTAAAAAAAATGATACCTTGAACGTAATCATGAAAAAGATATGTAAGAAAGTGAGAATGCTTCTATTAAAATTGAGATGAAATTCAATATCGCTATACAGTGTTTTTCACATGGCCAGTCACTGACCAAGTGAATTTGGTCGGTCACCGTTAGATTTAGGCTTGTTATTATTATATGGTAGAGATTAAAACAATCGTATGGCTTAGATTTATACCTCCTAGATCTAACGGTGACCGACCAAATTCACTTGATCAGTGATTGACCAGGTGAAAACTACTGTATCACTATATAAGATACGACCATGTAATAACTTGCCATGCAAGTCATAAAAAAAAAGATATTATATTTTTTATTTAGTTAACATATGACTGTTTGAAACTATCACATTACAACTAAAATATATATATATATATATATATATTTTTTGTTACGTAGATGTCATGTCATATGTAAAAATAAATTTTACCAAGGTGACAATCATCTCAGTCTTTTGATGACTTTTTCTATCTGATGTGGTCGAAATGACTTTATTAAAAGAAAAATATATTTAGTGGCCTTTATGAAACAGCCCTAAATTTTAGTAACCATCGGTTAATTTACTTTTATTTTCTATAATCTCGTAAAGGATAGTTTTAGTATATTGTAGAAGTAACAATATTTAGATATTTATATTAAGGGCAAGTAATTTATTGTTAACTTGCTTTATTATTTTTTGATTACCTGTTTATACTAAATATAATGGTTAAAAATCTAAAAAAATAGATAGAATGACCAAAAAATTAATAGTGACAAAAGATAGGACTTTATAATGTGTTTTTCAAAATAGAGAAACTAATAAATTATTTACCCTTATATTAATCACCAAATATTTGTAGTACATTGTAGCTTAATCGAATCCCTTCTCCTTGAAATTAGATTATACCAAATAGTATAGATCATAGTTGTTAAAATCATACGAGTCGCGAATCGACTCGTACGATTCGATTCATGAAGAATTCAAGTCGTATCTATGGTACGACTCGAAAGCTTCATGAATCGGTCGAGTCACCACCGATTTTGCCGATTCACAAAGTCAGCGAGTCACCTGGTTCGGTCGATTCAGGTCACCATTTAAAAAAAAACAGTTTTTACCAACTAAAAAACGTACAGCAGAAGATGACTATTCACTTTACAAAAACAAAAAAAAACGTACCGAAGTTATGAAACACAAATAGTTTCAATCATATGACTCTTCACTTTACAAATTTCAAAACCTTCCATCTTCTTTTTCATTTATTTGTTATTGTCTTGTTCTACTCTTTTATTCTTTCTATTTTCTGTCCGTCTCTACTTTCTTTTATAACTTGATATAATTTCTATTTAGATATTAAAATTGCTTTTGGATTAATATTTAAAATTAAATATATATTTGATAGAAATTTAAATATGGTTAATATTTTATTTTTTATAACAATCTTACAATTTGATTCGATTCACGAGTCACGATCCGCAAAATGAGATTTCGAGTCACGAATCGAATCTCGATTTAACAACTATGGTATAGAAAATGAGATATAATTGTTCCAATCTAATTATAGGGATTGAATCCAATGTTGATGATATTTAAATCTCCAAATTATGTCCAACCCTATTTGAAATATGATCCAGACAAGTGTCATTACTATTATGCAACGAGCATCTCTAGTGCAACCAAATTGGTTGTTACTTTCTACCAATTGGTTGTAACCAAGCACTAGAGAGCTTGTTAATAAATATAGTTTGTTACTATGTTTGGTTACAACCTTTTACTCTCTAGGCCCCACTTACAAAGCATAAAAAGACTTTTTAGTGTGTAAATTTATGAATTCATTCTTATTCTTTTATTTTTTTTTATTTTTTTTTTACTTTCAAGTTTTAAGAAGTCACAAATACTCTCTAATGGGTTGTAACTTTTAGGTGTAAATTATCTCATGTGGCACCCCCAAGTTACAACCTTCCATTAGAGTTGCTCTAATGCAGATTGGGATTCCAGGAGGTCACTAATAAAAGCTAAATAGTAAATACAGGATCATTGCTTCCTTTTTCAAAGAGATTCAATGGCTTCTTTACCTTTTTGGATGTTGCTCATGTTGAGTTTAACTAAGACATTTGTTTGTTTTTGTGCAAGCTTGAGTTGAGGGGTACTAAAAGAGTGTAGTGTGCTTGAGAAGTGAAAGAGAAGCATAATTTATAAAAAGAATTGAGGAGCCAAAAGTCAGATGTTGCTGCTCATAACAGTATGTATGTATGTATCTAATCAGACAAAAGACCAGTTGATGAACATAAAACAAATGCAATGAGCAGTCTCCTCTTCCTCTTGGTTTAATACCTTCCATGCCACTGCTCTTTCATACGATATTGGCCTTCCCATACTTGACACACACATTCCACCTTCAACCCACATAAACCCCTGCCCCATAATCATTTTATTATTAGCTAACAAACAAAACAATTTCTTTTTCTTTTTCTTTTTATAATTAACATTATTATACTAGTACCTGTTGCATTATTTGAGGAAACTCTGACCACAATGCCTTCCTTCCATTCTCATCAAATATCTTTTCTAAACTCATATCTTGAAGTGCAACCAATGTTGTCTCTAGCATATCCAGTCCTGCCTGATTTCCAAATGTAAATACTGGCACACCCTGCAATACAAATATATTCCATAAATTACACTCCAACAAAAATCACACATCATATATTTCTTTCACAATTACCTTCAAAGAGCAACACAGTACTGCATCAGAATGATGCCAAAGTGATTTCAGGACCGGTTCACTTCCTTCATCTTTCACTAGTTCCACACCTAAATAGCACCTGTACAAGTAAACCAGACCGACTAGGTCATATCGGAATATGGTTTATTTTGATTTATTCTTGTTCATTGTACATTTGAGTAAACAATATGATAAAGGATTCAAGTGACAAACTTGTAGCTTTGACATATCCAGCGTGCAAGAGTGTGAGCTTCAGGAGCTCCAGGATGTGGCCGAAAACCAGGATTGGAACCAACACCAGAAGGAGAGAGAGCCAATGCCACTCTTTGAACCGAGGCTATAATACTACGAACATATTGGCGAGCCATGGATGCTACGTTGTCTTGAAGGTGCATTTCAAATGCAAATTGGAATGCAATTGTCATTACTGATTTTGTGCTCCCACAATGCCCTGAAACATCACCACACATTTTGTTTCCTGCAGCTCCAACTTCAAGAGCAGAAGCTAGATCAAGTGTACGATTTGGGCTACTTGTATCCTACATCATATTAAACAAAAAAACGTTAGGAACCATTTCAAATGAAAATTACTTAGGATCAGTAAAATAATGAATCAACGACAGGAATAACATTTTGAATACAGGCTTTATCTATGCCAAACATTTACCATTCGAGAATCGAGAGGAATGATGCGGAAACCACAAGGAATAATGGGTGCATCATCAGAAAATGAGGCATCAATTGGAGCAAAGATCAGTTCAGCACAGGAGCCCACAGAATTCTCATCCACTCCACTACAAAGCTGGACAATGAATGAAGCCATGGATATTAGAAATCAAAACAAATTCTAAGTGTTTGTTCTCAATTGACTTAAATGCAGCACTTACTTGCAAGAGAAAGATGTCACCAGGCATCATCATGTCCTCCCTGTAGCCCATATTTTCAAGTTTAATTACCTCCATAAACTGTAATTAACAAGTAAGCGTTATCAATTACTTCATCAGAAAAATCTGTGCAAAACTGGAGTAGAGGAAAGAAAAATGAAGTATTCATTATTCTTCAAAAAGTAAATAAAACAACTATCAAAAGTTTCCACAAATTAAGAAGTACAATACTTGCCTCTTCATGCTCAATTGTGTGAGCTAAGGGAAGAATAACCTGACCCCCGAAATTTCCAGCCGGAGAAACAGGCAATGTACAGGGACCAGCTTTAACAGCAGCAGCTGCATATGCATCAATACCACTGTCTGCCCATTCTGATCGATGTTCACGCAAGAACCTTAGAAGTATTGCTGGAGGAACATTCTACAGGAGAAAGAATCCACTTATTTTAATATTTGTGGTCTTCCAGGATAAAGAAAAAAAGCACAAGTCCAGCAACAGATTAGAGATCCTTACCTGTAACAACATAGATGCCTTGGCACAAAGCACTCCATTGCTCATAGATGGAAAATCATTGGCATAAGCAATATTAAGACCCATCATTTTTGCAGGAGATGAGTTGATTAGAACTGTAACATCATCCATGCCATCACTTTCTAACAGAGACCATCCTTCATCGTTAAACCCATTAACAGCTTCATTAAAACCTCTGCAGGGTATGAGTTGTTAGTCCAGTACATAAGTATCAGAAATACTATTTAGAGTTTCATGAGTAATGATATGTACTTGCTCAGTCTCTGACTAAGTGCACGTAAGGCAGCAGGTCTTCTCCCCCATCCAGAGACATTTGGCTGCGAAACTTCTTGAGAAATCTGCCTCAAATGTCGTAACGCCTGCATCAGGTTCCAGCATTAGAATAGATCTTAAGACTTTTTTAATCTAAGGACATTTATAGTGCTTGCACAACTTTATATTTGGATTCAGGATGGCTGCAGAATCAAACTTACTGCCATTGTTGTCTTCTGAGCTAGAAGTGCTGAGGATTCATAGAGCGGCCGCAACACTTCAGGTACACTCCAAGGCTGCATTATAAAGTAATAAGCATCCCAGATCAGATTACTAAAGTCAGATAATGATATACTTAAAGATTGTAAAAGTATAATTTGGTACCTCTAAATCCATATGATCAACTAAGTGAATAATTGATCCACCACCTTCACACGGTCTAATCAAATACCCACTAGGCAGCATTTCAGCCCTCACAAAATGCTGTGTAGGTGGCATGCTCGGGCCATTCTGAGTGTTGTTAAGCGATCTCTCGCAAACCTTACAAGTAGACAAATCAATTAGAGCACATTGACTTCAATGGTGATTTAAGCAACTTCAAATACATCTTAGAAATAGTTCCATACCACAAGACTGCCGTCCTCCAAAACAGAAGTGTATCTAAGCAACCAGAAGTCACGAGCTGGTGCCAAAGTTGTAGGAGCATAGAGCTACACCAAAACAATAAATAAACAAATAAGTTCACATCAAACAGATGTAACATCAATACTAAGTCAGCAATAACAGCTGCAAGACAATAAGCAACTACTTACTTGCATGTAAAGCAGTTCAATGGTTCCACCATTCCCAGTAGACAAGGCATTTAGAACATCCACAGCTCGACAATCACGGAACCATGATAGCCGATCTTTAAGGATTTCAGCGACCTGTAGAATTTATCAGCAAGTATTTATTCACCAAATCCAAACCAAAAACAATAGTTAAGCACCCAAACCCAACATTTGAACCAGGGGTACAACTTACTCTGGTAGGTTCTAGACCCACAAGGCCGCAAGCACGTGCTGCCACACCAGGGCAACCGTGAGAAATAGCAACGATTCCAATGGAATCCGGACCAGGCTGTGCACATAAAAAGATCAAGAAGTAAATAAGAGATCAAGGGAGATGACAAACAAAATTAAGAAAATTATCGCTTTTTTAGCAGGCTATAAGTTTCTATAATCCATCTTCTTATCTTCAACGTAAGGTAATGATAATATTGATGACAAACAAAATAAAAAAAGTATAAAATGTTAATTAATGAAGCAAATGGGACAAACTAGAATACAAAAAGAATTACATAGCTGTCCCCAAGAGATTTGTATGATATGATTTGGACATTGCTTAGAAGTTTAGCAAGTTTATTGTTTACATTATTTTAGGAATGATGGTGTAAGGTTAATTAAACACAATGCATAATAAAAGGTAAAAGTGAGGAGAGGAGTAACCTTCATCCCAGGCATTTGGACCCACTCCACAGCAGTTCCAGTGGCCTTTGATAGAAACACTGCTAAAGTCTCCTCTGCAATGGACAAAAGTCTGCAAATACACAAAGAATAAACTCGTAAACCAAACATTACAAGAACAAAGGTTAGTAATTGTGCAAAACGAGGATGAAAAGTGGAAAGTGACCCAACAAGCCCTTTTTCTTTTTGAAAAAAACAAAAGCAAAAGAGAAGAGAAGAGATTCCACTAACCCTGCAGGGCTGGCATCCTTTGGGGGATGCTGCTGAGGAGTCAAATTGTGCTGACCACTTGTCACCACCGATTCACAGCTTGTATTTGTGTCTGCGGTCGCCTGCACAGTCCATTTAATTTAATAAGAAATAAATTCACAAATGCCAAATCATAAAGACTAAGGCATGGGAGAAGATTGATTTACATTATTTTGTGTGTGTTGGCGGAAAAAAGTGTTCTCATAGACGAGATGCGAGACCTGCTTTTGCAACCTATCATTCTCCTCCATTAACAACTTATTCATGGCTGTTAACTTCCTATTGACAGCTTGAAGTCTTGATGCCTCTATCCGCTGTTTTTCTCTACATCTGTAGAAATTGGTTAAAGGGGTTGAAAAGAGTTGACAATTAAAGAAATAATAGAGAAGAAGAGTTGAAAATAACCGTCGATTCTGGAACCAAACTTTGATCTGCTTAGGCTCAATGTTAGAAAGAATAGGACATTCCCGAATCAACTGTTGGCGGCGCATAGAGCTTGGCTTGGGGCATTCATGGTAGAGTCTCTCGAGAGCTTCCACCTGCTCCGGCGTGTACCTAACGTACTTGCCGTTGTCCATGACTATATCCTTGTAGCAGGCCGAAGCAACCGTCATCATCACTTCTCTATCACCATCATCAATACAATACAATACAATACAGACTTAAGGTATGGAAATGGAAAAATCTCTAAACTTAGTACGTATATATGATATGATAGGTAAGGTAAGAGAAAGTATATATACCTTTTGAAGAAAGAATTAAAAGGGTTGTTCAGTGAGAGCGAAGGAACATGATGAGACGTTGTGTACAAGGAAGGAAGGGAAGGAGGAGACTCAGTTTAATGTTTTATGGAAATGGAAATGGAAATGGAAAGGGGAGAGAGATGAATGAAGATGATATTGGGATTGGGACGGGTGAAAAAGAAAGAAGACCCTAAATACCAGACAGAATATCAGAGCATGTTTTTTGTTTTGTTTTGTGTTCACAACCTCAAATATATCAAATCATTACCACCTCTTCTTCTTTTCTTTTTCCTCTCTCTTCTTTCTTTTTCCCAATAAATCACCACTACTGTCAGCGCGTGATTTCAACTTTTCAACAATTTTATTTTATTCAAATTTCATTATATACTAGTATTATATTGAGAATTCAAACTTCACCTACCATTCTCTCACCTAGACCGGTCAATTATCGTGTTTCGTGTTAAAATCGTGTTATCTCATATTTATGTTCCATATGGTTTTATATGTTATAAATGCTAGAAAAATGATTTTCGTGTCAATCGTATCGTATTAGTCGGGTTGGCTCTGTAATCGTGTTTTCGTATCAGAAATTGCCACCTCTACTCCCACCCTCAATGTACATGCAAATTCATCATTTACTTACTTAATGTAATCAAATACTATTACAAACAAGGGATAAGCTATGAAATTAAAAAAAAAAAAAAACTATAAAAATAATCTTAACTTTCACTCTCAATAAAAATTTTATTTTTAAAGGTTAAAATGATGTAATTTCTTTAATGTGGGTAAAAGGTTACCAATTTCAAAGAACATAAAAAAAAAATTATTTTTTCCATATTTTACACTCGTTATTTATCAGTTAGTTCTAAAAGATATATTTAAAATAATATAATGATGTAAGCATTCAACAAGATAATGATGATGGCATAAATGTTATCGCGCTATTGTAAATCTCTATTGGACATAGAGTTCAAACAGTGATGTAGACATTAGTCGAATATCTCTTTGAACACAAGTTCGATGACGTAGGCAAAGCTCAATAACTTTATTATCTCACAATCCCTAGGTCAGACATTACTTTTGCTGTCAATAATTTCTTACCAATTTCACCAACACAGTCTATTAAGCTATTGTGAAATGAATCCTACGATATTTGGAAGGTATAGTTGATTTTGGTCTTCAATTCACCAAGTCAGCTAATTTGTGATTGACATGTTATTCGAATGTTGATTGGTAAAATTCAATAGATAATCATAAATCCACCACGGGCTTCGTAGTCTTTCTTTGTTCTAATTTGATTTCTTAGAGTTCACGTAAACAACATGGAGTTACACGTTCGTAGACAAAAGCAGAATATATTACGGCATCTTGCCTCAGTGTCTTTAGAGGTATTATGGTTGCAAATGTTGTTATATTAATTAGGTTCGGTGTTTCTATACCAATTTTGTAGTGTGACAATTTGAATATCATATATCTTACTATGAACCCAATTTTTCATGCTCGGAGTAAGCGTCTCAAGATCGATTTCCATTTTATATGTGATGACATTTCTCCTATTGAATTTATGTGCATTATATCTGCTCCTCCTATCAATCAGTCGATGTTCTAATAAAGGCGTTATCCAAGGCACGTTTCAAGATTTACATTTCAAGTTGAGATTTATTTCATATGTGGTCAAGTTGTGAAGAGGTGAAAAGGTTGTAACCTAGTTCAAACTTCTCCTACCATTCTCTCACCCTCAATGTACATGCAAATTCATCATTTACTTAATGTAATCAAATACTATTACAAACAAGGGATAAGCTATGAAAATAATCTTAACTTTCACTCTCAATAATAATTTTACTTTTAAAGGTTAAAATTATGTAATTTTCTTTAATGTGGGTAAAATGTTACCAATTTCAAACATCATTAATAAAAATAAAAATATTTTCCGTATTTTACACTAGTTGTTTATCACTTAGTTCCAAAAAATATATTAAAAAAATAATAATGATGTAAGCATTCAACAACATAATGATGATGAGGATGTTACCGCGATATTGTAAATCTCTATCGGACATAGAGTTCAAACAGTAATGTAGACATTAGTCGAATATCTCTTCAAATACTAGTTCGATGACATAGCCAAAGCTCAACAATTTCATTATCTCACAATCACTAGGTCGGATATTATTTTTGTTGTCAATAATTTTCTTCCAATTTCACCAACACAAGTCTACTAAGCTATTGTGAAATGAATCCTATGATATTTGGAAGATATCGTTGATGTTGGTCTTCAATTCACCAAGTTAGCTAATTTGTGATTGACAGGTTATTCGAATGTTGATTGGGAAAATTCAATAGATAATCATAAATCCACCACGGGCTACATAGTCTTTCTTTGTTCTAATTTGATTTCTTAGAGTTCACGTAAACAACGTGGAGTTGCACGTTCGTAGACAAAAGCAGAATATATTACGACATCTTTCCTCAGTGTCTTCAGAGGTATTATTTTTGCAAATGTTGTTACATTAATTAGGTTCGGTGTTTCTACGCCAATTTTGTAGTGTGACGATTTGAATATCATATATCTTACTATGAACCCAATTTTTCATGCTTGGAGTAAGCGTTTCAAGATCAATTTCCATTTTATATGTGATGATATTTCTCCTATCGAATTTATGTGCATTATATCTGCTCCTCCTATCAATCAGCTGATGTTATAACAAAGGCGTTATCCAAGGCATGTTTCAAGATTTACATTTCAAGTTGAGATTTGTTTCGTACGTGGTCAAGTTGTGAAGAGGTAAAAAGTTGTAACCTAATTGAAAGTCTTATTATTTACCTTTACCCTAAGCTTTTGTCGTATCATTGTTAGTACATACTTCTCTTAATATATATATATGTGTGTGTGTGTGTGTGTGTGTGTGTGTGTGTGTGTGTGTGTGTGTGTGTGTGTAACTAAGACCAAACACGTACTCATAAAGTCAGTAGTATTCACATGGACCCTGATGACCAAATGAATTTAGTCATTCACCATTAGATTTAGACTAATTAAAATCTTAAGATGGAGATTCAAAGCATCTTAAGGCTTAGATTTACCCAGCTCAGATCTAATGGTGGATGGCCAAATTCATTTGATCATTAGGGTCCATGTGAACACTAATGCTCATGAAGTACCATCTCATTCGAGAGACCATTAAGAGAGGAGATGTGAACATCATTTGGGTTGCATTAGAGTCAAATGTTTTGGACCTTTGACAAAGCCTTTAGCACAGGAGCTGAATGATAGCCATGTTATATCCATGGGGATTAGGCCCATGCCTAGTTAGAACTAGTGCAAGTGGGAGATTGTTAATGTATGCCCTAGTCCCAATGCATTCTAAATTTGATGATTGAAGTAGTAAAGAAAAGGCATTAGTCTATTTCAGATTGTTAATCTTGTGCAAGTATAACTTTAAATAGAGTATCTATGAGGCAACAAGATGATATACTAAAGCATCCCATGTTTTTTTCCTATCATTGGAACGATAACAAACTTAAAACTAGTGTATGTCTTACTTATGATGGAGTTTCACTAGTCACAGACATTGGATGTCAAGTCTAGGGACATATGGGCTTATGAAACATTAAGGATTGGATTGATCAGCTTATGGGAGAATCACATGGTCTCATGTATCATAGGTGTGACTGAGTAGAATTTATATTGGAATCCTTACACCAAGTTCATTATGGGGCCTAAATGAGACAGGGTGCACGTTGATTATCCACCTAATAGGCTCGTGAATGGATGCCAAGTATGAGTTTAATTAGGTGTTACTCTGGATTATGCTTAGAAATCATGAGCGAATCGAAGGGATTACAACTCTCTTATGGGAGGAAGGATATCACCGGCCACTTGATTAGTGAGACTAAGAAGTGTACAACCATATCTAGATGATGCAATATATATTATTGGTCATTGGAAACTAATAAATTTACTAGGAGATCAAGGAAAGACTTAACAGTCAATGAGGGTGATGGAATCATGCCTCATGTTAATACGGATATCAAAGCAGGGGATCGTACAATGTATCATTAGGGTCTTGTTCTTACTTAAGAGATACCCATCTAGTCTAAATGGTCATAGAGACTTGCTACAGTCTGTCTATTGTCTATGGGCCTAATGATGGCTTTAGAAGGCCCATTACCATTATAAGATTGCACGTAAAGAACATTTAGCTAGAATAAATAAGCTAAGATTATTTGGAGATAAATATAATGATTATGTATATTCTAAATTAAGCGGTGTTGTTGGACTCGGATTAAAATGTTGATTTTAATTGGATTAAATTCAAGTCCAAACCCAAACTCATTATTGTTGATTTCGACACTAGGGTTGTAAATATCTTATAAGATATTATATATATATATATATATATATATATATATATATATATATATATATATGGGTGAGATCCAGTGTGACAATGGGTCTAGGTGTGGCAATGAGCTTATTGTGTGATATAACAAAACTACGTAGTTTTGATGATAATTGAAAAGGGCAAGGTGGCAAATTTGTAAATAAAAGGAAAGAGATGATAGAGAAAATTGTTTTATTTCTTTTCTTTAAAATACATTTTCCCGACATTTCTAACCTCGTTTTTCGAAAAAAATTATACTATTAGACTTGTCTAAATTAGACGGTCATTTTAAGATCCCTGAAGCTCAAGTAAAAAAAATTCCGGTGAACGGAATCCGGGTGGGCGTTTTCTGGCGAACAAAAAGTGCCCAGAAAATTCTCAAAAAATTCCAAAAAATGTAAAACATTATTCTAAGAAACTTTAATTCTTGGGACGAATCGAGTTTTCTTACGGTTTATTCCCAATAAAACTTGTTCCTAAATATTAGCCATTTTACATGCTTCAACAATTTGTTGGGTCAAAACCGTAAGTAATCTCGTTTTGAGCCAAGAATTAAAGTTTCTTAAAATGATGTTTTACATGTTTTAAAATTTTTTGATAATTTTCTGGGCACGCTTTTTGTCCTACTTACATTGTTCCGACAATGTGCGAAATTGTTCCAAATCAGTGTATCATTTGTTCCAACATAATACTTATATTGTTCCAACAGAATAAATCAGCGTACTAATTTTTCCAACAAAATAGTTCTATTATTCCAGCATAATACTTATATTGTTCCAACATAATAAATCAGTTTACCAATTATTCCAAATCAATTTTATTATCTATATCTTCAATTTCATTTTTGTTTCTTAGTATTTAATACAGTATCTTCAAATTTATATTAGTTATATTATTTAGAAAATAATTCTAATTCTTATATTGTTCCAACAGAATAGTTATATTGTTCCAACAGAATACTTATATTGTTCCAACAGAATTGTTATATTGTTCAAACAAAATATTGCAACACATAGTGCTGAAAGGTAAGACCAAAAAGTACCTAGAAAATTACCAAAAAATTTTAAAATATGTAAAACATCATTTTAAGAAACTTTAATTCTTGGCTCAAAATGAGATTTCTTACGATTTTGACCTAATAAATTGTTGAAGCATGTAAAATGGATAAAATTAAGGAAATTAATTTATTGAGACTAAATCGTAAGAAATCCTGCTTCGACCCAAGAATTAAAGTTTCTCCAAATAATGTTTTACATTTTCTGGAATTTTGTGAGAATTTTCTGGGTATTTTCTGTTTTCTCGCCGGAAAACGCCCACCTAATCGTCGGATTCCGTTGATTTGGGACTAAACCGTAAGGAATCTCACTTTGAGTCAAGAATTAAAGTTTCTAAGAATGATGTTTTAAATTTTCTGAAAATTTTTGAAAATTTTCTGGACATTTTTTTCTCACAGAAAAACAAATCGCCGGATTCTATTTACCGGAATTTTTTTTACCTGAGCTTCTGGGATCTTAAAATGACCGTCTAATTAAGACGAGTCCAACGGTATAAAAATTTTTGAAAACGAGGTTAGAAAAGTCGGAAAAATGCATTTTAAAGAAAAGAAATAAAACAATTTTCTCTTTCATTTTATTTACAAAATTGCCGCATTCTCCTGGTTAATTACAAAATTGATCCTTATCACACCATAAGGGGGCGTTTGGTTTGGGATCTTTAGGAATGTGAATGGGAATGAGAGAGTTTCATTCCCTTTGTTATTGTTTGTTTATAAAAAAAAAAAAAAAAAAACTCATTCATTTTACCCACTTTAGGTTAAGCTATTACCCCACTTTAGGTTAAGTCATTACCCCATGCCCTCTAGGGAATTGGATTCCCTTTAACCCATTCCATTTCCTAAATATATCCAAACACATAGGGGAATTAATGTTTATTCATTTCATTTACTTTAATTTCCCTTTCTTGATTCCTTTTCCTTTACCACTTGTGAACCAAACGTCCCCTAAGAAATGTGTCACACCTAATCTCTCCTCTCTATATATATATATATTGTTTCCATCAAAATCAAAGCTTGCAACACCAGTGCGCATAATGTTCATCTTTCTTATGGTTGCTAGTAAGGCCATTTAATTTTTATTCAAGAGATAGAGCCATAACCTTGTAATTGAATCCAGGGCTCCAAACCAAGCCTATTTGGCTATTGTATAATACTTCTAAATTTGAAACAGGTAATGTACAATAGACTTATTTAGAACTTGGAAGTAAGATCTTTCGATTCTTGATATAAAAAAAAAGATCTTGATACCTTAAACCTGTCAAGTAGAGGTTCAACGCCTTACCACTCGGACCAACCCTCATTGGCAATAAAGATAAAGATAAAAGTACACATTTGACTTTAAATGACATTTTGATTTTTTTTTAACAACGGTAGTCAGTTTTGACAGAATTTATCTCACAGATATATTTGTCAACTTTTAAACCACGTGGATTATGTTTGCAAATCGATCAAACCACAAGATTTATTTTTGTACTTTTCCCTGTATTTAAATAGATATTGTTATAAGAATGCGATTTGTTTTAGATTTAATTTAGAATTAAAATCAAAATAAACCGAAAAGATATTACAAAAGATTTTAATTTAATTAAAACGAAAACTTGATAACACCCCAAATTATTCTTGAATAAGGAATAAGGGAAAATTAATAGAAATAATGGCAAACCATTATTCCTTCCAAAAGAGATATTTATGCATGATTAATATGGAATTAATGATAATTAATACAGGATTAATGCAGGGGTGAATATGCAAATAATGAGGAAAAGGAAGGAGTCTTTAGCATTATGCCACGCCACGTGGACCATGACAAGACCCGCCATTGTTCTCAAGGAGAGCGTATATACGCCTTGACAGATCTAAGAATACCAAAAGGCGCCTTTATTACCATCCATGAATGGGAATAAATACAATTAAATGGCAATTAATAGTCATTAAAGTGGAATAAAGACTTGACTGTTCGAATACTCCAACTATGAGGGTTTCAAGGATAAATGCTGGGATTAATGGAGAATTGCTAGCAATTAAAGATGAGTAATGACATGACTGTTCATCTACATCTCCATAACATCCAAATATCATACATGGGGAAAAAGGATAATTAGACAAAGAATGAAGGATCTGCCATCAATACTCTTATGGATAAAGATCCATCGACGAATCTCCAGATGGCATATAAAGCAAGACTCATAGGTGACGGATCTACAGATTCCTCAACACGCCACAAACGGTCAAACGCCTTGGGAGACCCGCCGTCAAACATCGATACGCCCAAGGAATGGCCAAGCCGATTCCCAATAAAGGCAACTAATAACCTATTAATGAGCTAACGGTCATACTTGAATAAGATCAGTAACCACCATTAATGAGGCATTAATGAAGACTTTCTAGTTACCGAGAGTTACAATTACATGACTATAAATAGCTTGCCTCCCAAGCTATTGAGGCACACTTACTGATTCTCTACTTTTGTGCTTACAGTTTATTCTCAGAAATATTACTGACTTTGGCATCAGAGTGTCCCCGGCTGATCCCAACGGCGCCTCACAGGGAAGTGCTCCGATCAAGGATTTTTCCACAAGTTATCAAAACTAATAAAATCTAATCATATCCCCTAACCCTAGCCTCCCCCATCCTCTCTCTCCATGGCACGGCACTTGCATCTTTTGATGAAAATATAAAAGGGAAGCCTTTAGGGTTTTATCTCCTAAGCCTACTTTATGCAAATAAGCATTGTGTTCTTTACAACACCAAAAAGAAGAAAAGACAATCTTTGTTAATTGAATCAAGCATATTAGCATACATATTCAATTGAAGCCTATGCATGTGTGATCATAGAGTGAGTTCGCTTTTTAGTTTCTGATCTCATCAGACTCGACATCAAGATCTATACTCAATCTGACAAAGAACGGTGTGATTTTCTTAGCTCTTAAATAAAGCATGGATCCTTAGATCATTTGGGGATTAGATTGTTATTTCGTCTTGTTTTCTAATCCGTAAAAACCAATAATGGTATCAGAGTCTACGTGCTTTTATTTAATTAGATTAAAACTCGTTTTCTTTCAATTGATTTTATGTTTTTGGATGTCTATTGGACTTTTTTTATTATTTTGGATTGAAGGGAGCGTTGCCAGAGATTCACCGGGGATCTAGCAGCGATCTGCTACGCGGACTGTTTCCCAGATTTGAGCAGCCTGTTAGCGGACTGCTCTCTGCCCTATGCGAAGGGCAGTCCAGGGCGCATGCGTTATGGGCTGGGCAGTCAAGCTTTGTGATGAAGTGGAATATTATTTTGCCCAAAATTCATAATACTATTTTCATCAGTTGTTACATATTCATGATTAATAAAGGAATTGAGCTTTTTTTTCTCAATTATACGTACTAATTTATTTATATATATTAGAAAATTGGCAAAAGAAATATAATTACCTCCAAAGTGTGCAAAGTCAACATAGAATAAATAAAAAAACCTTTGAAAAGCAAACGATAAACTTCTTGATCACCACAAGATATACAAAATGAGTAGAATGGCAGACCAACTCTAGTGTTTGTTTTCTTCTTTCATCCTAAATAACAAAATATGTTTCTACTTTCAAACAGTTACCACCACCTCTCCTCATACCTTTCTTTGAAGCGACCTCCCTCAACTTTTCTATTACTAAGAAAAAAAAACATATTTATTATTAAATAATCACAATATTCAATTTAATATCCATTATATCCATACTCCATGAAAACATCATTTACATGTAAGTCAATATCACCCCTCAGATCCGGAAAATGCATAGGGACCGTCCGATTTAGGAAAGAAATATTCTTTGATGATGCAAATGGAACCGTTCAGCCACATGCAAGAATATTACCGTACGTCCATGCAGTTGTACAATTAGGAAGGAACAACCATTGGATTAAGAGAAATTGATGCGCAAAAGACACAAGACAAAGACAGAGGGCGCCGTTCCATTTAAGAGAGCCGAAGGCAAAATTAAACCAGGACACCTGGCAGGACACCTACAATGTCGCAGGGTGCACCACTTGGCGGCATCACAGTTTGGATCAAACAGAGCCAACCGAATGCTGACACATATCAGATGACTTATTAGGGCACACTCCTATAATGACAAAGATTACCCTTAGCAGCCAGTATAAATAGAAAATGTATATGATCCAGGTGAGAGACGTGAATACACAACTATTATCAATACTCTGAATATCTTCAACCCTTGCTAATTAACTTAAGCATCCAAGAAGGTTCACCGGAGGCCGACCCATTTCTGACCTATTGTTATTCTTATCTCAGGCCAATGGAAGAATGATCTAGAAAACTATTTAGATATTATTGTGGGGTGAGCGTGGACTTATTAGTCCTCTTTATAAATAATGTTTCTCCCACCAGAGCTAACTCTGGGAGCGTCATCTAGTAGACCTCTTGGGTCAGTTATTCAAGAGGAAGGTATGGAAGAATCACATTTAGATTCTCTATGGGTCTCTAACGACCAAGGCCATGAGGAGCCTCTAGAGCCTCAACACTAGCAGCTCCTCGATGAAACAAGCTAATAGTTTAGCCAGAACCTCAACCAAGTTCATCACGAGATGGTTGGCATTAGGGCTGAGCATGCGGTGGAGATGATAGAAATGAGGGGAAAACTACGAGTAGTAGAGGAGGCTGTATGTCGTGCCAACAGAAAAAACATATGCGCCACAGTTCAGCATCCCTTCAAACTGGCAATGCAATATCAGAGAAGCCCATCATCTCAGAGGCAGATATCTAGGATACGCAGTTGTAGACACCGAGTCGGAGGACCTGTGATGAAAACCTACCATAAACGGCTAAAGCAGTTGATTCCATGAGTTTAAAAATAAAAATCACGAGAAGACCCCGGAGATCGGGTGTCGGTTAGCAGGCAACTAACGGCACCCCCTGGCAGGCGAGCGTCCCACAAACACCAGACACGACGCTCGACGCGTCAAATGCTCGTCCAACGGGCGTTTGACGCACGCCCGATGCTCGTTGGGCGGCCACCCAACTCCCATTGGGCGAACGCCTAATGAACGTTGGGCGAACGCCCAATTCGTTGGGCGGCACCTAACGAACGTTAAGCGTCACCCAACGAGTGTTGGGCGTCCGCCCAACGCCAGTTCGACTCGCGCCCAACTGAGGTTGGGCGTAACTCCAGTTGGACGCGCACCCAACGATTGTTGGGCATCGCCCAACGCCAGTTGGGCGCACGCCCAACCAACAGTTGGGCGTCCGCCCAACAGAGGTTGGGCGTCGCCTAACCAGCAGTTGGGCGTCCGCCCAACAGGGGTTGGGTTGGGCGACGCCCAACGGAGGTTAGGCGCACGCCAACCTCGGGATCCGTGCCTATAAAAGGCACGGATCCCCATGCATTTGAGGGGAGGGGGAGTCTTTGGGAGCTTCTCTTTCTAAAAAAAATATTTTTTAGAGAAAGTAAATTTTTGGGAAAAACATTTTTTTCCTAAAAATTGAAAATTTTCAAAAGTTAAATATTTTACAAAAAAAACACCAAAAATCACAACTCGTGGAATCAACCGACTTCGACCGTCAATACCGATCTTGAGGTATTATCTGAGGACTAGACTCGTTTAATTTATTCATTTCGTTTATTTATTTCATTTATAGTTTTGTTCATTTATTTATTTTATCACATTTATTTATTTTTCTGCATTTATTTAATTTCCGTCTCGTATTAAATAAACGTTTTGGTTTTAAATAAAATCTTCGTTTTAAAGTCCCAACACGAACCGTGACCCGATGTAAGGATAGTTCGGGACTAAAACGTTGTAAATATAGAATTTAAAAGTTTTTTTCTAATTAACGTTTTAAAGTAAAACATCGTTTGGGAGGCTCCGCTATAGACTATGACCCGATTTCGGTAGTTCGGGGACCAAAATGATAGAATAGAGTAGATCTAAAGCTTTTTAATAAATCTGGAAAGTTTGGGACTGTTTCTGATATTCTGTCTTTTCTGTCATTAAAAGCAGTTTAGCGACGGATTTTCCATCGGTAAAGCGGCTGGAACTTAAAAAATGTCTTTTTAAGCCTTTTTCTCATCCTTTTTGACCTTTATTCCTATACATATGTATATATGATTATGTAATATGTTTATTAAAATTGTTTTTGGGGTGTGTAACTAATAACTACTTATTAAATATCTATTTTTGTATATTTGGGTATCATTTTCATTAATTTGGTTTTGTAAAGCTATATGTATATATGTATATGTTTTCTTTAAGTTTATTCAAACTATATTCAATGAATATTTGGGAGGTTATTTTTTAGATATTTATTAGGTAAACAACTTTTTGGGTTAAACGTTATTTTCTTCTTTAGGAATCTCATTTCTTGATTTTACATGATTTTTAAGATAGAAAGTGTATTATATCTAATATTATTTTCATCATTATTTTCACTTACTAACATATATTATTTCCTCTATTTTGTTTTTAATGGGTATTATTACCATTTTTGTACATATGTATAAATAAGTATATTTATTCTCCTTTTTTACTTTTATACGTATATATATTTCAAATGTATTCTATAGGGTGGGTTTTGGATGTAATTTCTTAATTGTTGTGATTATGTTCAAGTAAGGATTAATTGAGTGAGAAAAATGGGAAAATAAACCACAAAAAGAGATTTCAATTTGCTTATTTAAACTAAAGGTTTCTAGAGGTTCCTAATGTAAATAAAAGGTTTTTAGTTCTTTATCATTTTCAAACGACTTCCTAAAATATCACGTTTTGAAACCTTAATCCGTTCCAACGACGGATTAAGCGAACCTTGTAATTAAAAACGCTTTTCGGCAAATGATAGAGTTTTGAATCGTTTTTCTATCTGAGCGGTTTTGTAGAAAAATAAATGGACTTGTATGCTTAATCACGTTTTTGGGGTAAAACTTCTTATTTCACATTTTCAAAACACTTGAGTCGTTCCAACGACGATTCGAGTGAAAAGCATGTAAATTAACGAGGTTTTGAAACGTATCTAAATCGTTCCAACGGCGATTAAGGTACGAACCATGTAAATGAACCTTCTTTCGGAGAGTGGGATTAATATAGATTTAATGTATAGCTTAAGGCATAATTCACGTTGTAAATCAACCAATTCTTCCTTCTATCTCCCTCTTTCTTCTACATATTCTAATTCATGTAAGTGGGTGATTCTTTACTAAAATGGCTTTCAATAATATGCTTAAAACGGTTTTCAAAACGAGAAAGAAAAGGTTTCAAATGAATTTTAAACTTAAAGAAATATACGATTAGTCCGTTAACGCCTAACATGCTAAGTATGAGGCCGGTGGTTCAAAACCGGACGATGTCGGGGTGCCTAGTAGCCTTTCTCCGGAACCTCACCGGTCTCCCATAAGGGATCGGTGTTCATTTCCCATTCGTGGGTGGCGACTCTTCCATACTCCGAGCTCCGGCCTTGCCGAGCAGCTTGATTCCGCGATTGGTTGCTTTCGGTGCCAATCACAGCATCTGTCGTCAACGGTGTCCACCCCCCGGGTCTTCCGGGCAAGGCCGCGGCACCTACAGCAGTCTATCGGTTCAACAGGAAGTTAATGGAGCACGTCATGGACATGTGGTTAGGCTCCAAGGTGACCATTATAGAGACTTATCGCTAGAAATACCTAGGCAAAGAGAGGAGATGAAATGATGGCGAAGGCATGAGCTTAGGCAGCATTCTCGTGACAGTGTTTTTGAGGATGTTGAGGATCCATGAAGGCGTCGACCAATCAGAGAATGACTATGAGAGAGGCGGTAGCCAGCAGATCAAGATGATGATAGACCTATTAGCAAGTGAGAGATGTATGAAATCGTGTGAAGAGAGCTATGAGAGGCTAGAGAGGTGGAAGAAGAAAAGGTAGGACCAACATGATTAACCGATACCCGCTCCCCACGTTGTACATAGATTAGGCATTAGCTGATGACCAGGGGATTATGTATCCTTTATTTTAAAGAGTATGGTGGCATGGGAGATCCAACAACCTATGTAAAAAACTTCAGGCGCACGGTGAAAGTGACAATGGCCCCAAATGTCGTTATATATCGCCTCTTCCCAGCCACTCTCAGAGACTCAGCAGCCTTCTGGTATGAGCAGCTCCTCCCAGGATCTGTCTGTGATATCAACCAGAAGGCCAACTCATTTACTAATCACTTTGTGACATCTATCCCCGAGCGGGAAATGATACAAGACCTAGGCCGTATGGTTGAGACTGAAAGAGAGACATTGGCCTAATTCATCAAGAGATTTCAGACCTTGGCCATCTACATCAAGGAATTTAACATTTTTTAGCCATAAATTCCATGGTAGGAAATTATCGTAGCAGGGCCCTGCACCAAAGTATCGTCACCTTAAAACCCCAAGATTTTCAAGACCTCATGAAAAGAGCCAAAAGTTATACCTGCCGGGTGTTATCGCCATTTTAGATAGGGTTTATAATATAGTTTAATCTATATTTTTGAGTCTTAATGTATATATTCCACTAATTTTTTAACTTGTTTTGGTATTGGTTAGAGTTTTGAGCGATTTCATGCAGTTTTGGGCCTTAAATAGAGAAAAATGGTAGTTCGAAAGTTACTCGTCCACCCTATTCGCCGAGTAACCTGGACGAGTAACAATTATGAGTCAACAAATGAAGTTCAAAGTCGCAAAATACGAGTTGCATAGGTTGCTCAACGAGTAGGGCATAGCTACTCGACAAGTAAAGGTAGAAATCAACATTTGACTCCAATCGGAAGTCTAATTGAAAAGGCTCATTTTTATCTGACTTCTACAACTCTAATCTGACCAGAAGAAGGCTAGAAGACCTACAAGAGATCAGAGGACGGTCGAATCACTATAAATAGGAGATTTTACAATATAATAAGGGAGATGAATGTGATTAGTTCTTAGATTAGCTTAGTTGTAACTTACTTTTACGTTCTGTTTTCACATACTCTGATTTATATTTCATTTTACCTTAGTTTAGAATCATTTTCATTCCATTATTAGTTTAGTTAAGCAAGATTTGACATTGGTTTGTTTTCACACCTCTTATTCTTTAAGTTTAGTTCGTCTAACTCAAGTTTTCTCTTTATTTATTGTAACACCCATTTTTAAAATAATATAAAATAAAACTATGACTATAAAATATCATAAATATATAAAGATTTATATATATATATATATATATATACATATACACACGTAGTCGTAACCATCATATATTTATATATATATATGTAAAATTATAAGACTTATCATTTTAATAGTCCTATACATAATATTTATATAATATTCAAAAGAGTCCCAACAAAAGTTGGGTTTACTGGTTACAAATAAAAACAAAACAAAATAAAAACCCTCTTTAATTTTATAAAGCTGTGCATCCGCCTTGATCCAAAAGGTCAGAGGCAAAATTTATAATCCACTCATCAATAAACTAAATTATACAGTAGATGAAAAAAAAAAGAATAGTAATAAAGCAAATTAAAAGAAATTAGCTAATCAAAACTTCAACTTCAAATACTGTTTCATATAAGCTAAAAAAAATGTACCGCAACTTATCACCGCATAAGGACATAGTTTCGATGTCGATTAGACTAATAATATATAATTTGACATACAAGGTCTCAGTAATTAATCGAGGTAGTAAAATAAAATCCTAACAATCCTCCCAACTCTCCAACATGGTCCAAAATGATTCCTGCCACAAGTGACATAAGTTGGTGGTGGTGCAGACCTCCTCTCAAAAGAACCTCCAGCTCCAGCACTGAATGCTCGACCAGTACCCACAGATGGAGCACTATAAGAACTATGATCACTAGTACCTCGACCATACCCAAGAGATCTCCCAAATCCAGACCTGCCTCCACTTCTAAAGCTAGATGCCCTGTGTTGAAACCCTGATCTACCGGTCGAGTGCTCATAAGACCCCCCCCCTCTTTTAAAAGAAGTATTTTGTTCTCCCTGAGACTCTGTATATCTCCTCTTAGCACCCTCTACACGCCTCTCCTCCTGATGAGTGCGCTCCACTCTGGTGGCTGATTCTAGTAAGATCTTAAAATCAGTAATCTTCACTACTAGAAACTTCTGAATCTCCAATCTAAGACCCTGCTCAAAACGGTAACACTTATCCTCCTCAGTTGCCACTGCATCTGGAGCATACTTGGAAAGTTCAGCAAATCGAAGCTCATATTCAGCTACTGTCATATTACTCTGCTTCAGATTATAAAATTCCACTTTCTTCTCATCTCGGTACACTCGAGGCATATACTTATCAGTAAACTCCTTCTTGAAATCTTCATATGTCAGCACCCTAGGAGCAACAATAGCTCTCTCGATAGACTCCCACCAAGTAATAGCATGCTTCTTCAGTAAAGAGACAATATAGTCCAATCGCTGCTCAAAAGTGCACTTCAATCTGGCTAGCACTCGTTCAGTGTCCTTCAGCCATTCCTCAGCTTTGGTAGGGTCAGTGGTACCCTCGAAGTTTTCTGCCCCCATCTTTCTTAATCTCTCGTAGTTAAGGTCAATTAAAGGACCCGTCTGAGCCTGAGCCTGAACCTGAGCTCGAGCTTGAGCTTGAGCTTGAGCCGCCATTGCAGTCATCATTTCAGCAAACTGATGTAAGTTTTGTGGCATACCAGCTCTTGGTACATTTGAAGACCTAGAACCATCACTAGCATTTGGAGGTGCAAATGATGCATGTTGGGACCCAACAGATTCCTCACTAGACGCTCAGTCAGTATGTGTTCTACCTCTGGATGACATGGTCCTACGATGTATCATACATAACATTAATGTACAATTCGATAAATAATTTCACATATTCGTCCCTATTAACGTAAATAAATAATTTCACGTAACCGTCCCTAAGAACGTCAATAAACAATTCCACATAATCATCCCTAAGAACGTCGACCCGCTCTAATACCACTAAATGTAACACCCATTTTTAAAATAATATAAAATAAAACTATAACTATAAAATATCATAAAGATATAAAGATATATATATATATATATATATATATATATATATATATATATATATATATATATATATATATATATATACACGTAGTCGTAACCATCATATATTTATATATATATATATATGTAAAATTATAACACTTATCATTTTAATAGTCCTATACATAATATGTATATAATATTCAAAAGAGAACCAACAAAAGTTGGGTTTACTGGTTACAAATAAAAACAAAAAAAACCCTCTTTAATTTTATAAAGCTGTGCATCCGCCTTGATCCAAAAGGTCAGAGGCAAAATTTATAATCCACTCATCAATAAACTAAATTATACAGTAGATGAAAAAAAAAGAATAGTAATAAAGCAAATTAAAAGAAATTAGCTAATCAAAACTTCAACTTCAAATACTGTTTCATATAAGCTAAAAAAAAATTGTACCGTAACTTATCACCACACAAGGACATAGTTTCGATGTCGATTGGACTAATAATATATAATTTGACATACAAGGTCTCAGTAATTAATCGAGGTAGTAAAATAAAATCCTAATAATGACGACTTCATATACTGACCGATCGGAACCAGCGTCCCTAATCTCTTATTCCTAAAAAGTGGTGGTGGCAAGGGGTGAGCTGCCGACTCAATAAGATAGTTAATTAAATACACAGTTCAACCACATGCACATACAATAGTTTCGTGCATTTAATTTATAGGTTATCAAGCAACATGTACAACGAATTGCAATTTAATAGTCATTTAATTTAAGGGTCCTGCTTATCCTAATCTAGTAATACTCAATGGTTGCATGGCCATAATATCTATATCATGGGCATACCCTATCGTAACAAATACCCAGTAGCCCAATAATATACCTCTAGGTACCCTATCGTAACAAATACCCAGTGTCAATATTTCATATAATCACAATATTCACTTTTCTCATTTCATTCGCAACCATTGAATATACTATCCTAGTTTAAGCTCTTATTCTCATATCTCTGACATTTTCTAAGATCAAATTTACATTTACCATATATATATATTTCTCGTCCTCGTGTCATCATTGTCAACATCATTCTCAAATATTTTCCAACCAACATGCTCATCATCACAATATCATATATACATGTCAAACACATAGATCACCAATTAAACCATTTATATCAAGTAGTCAATATAGCAGCAAACATACAATCAACGGTACCGTATATTTAATTAACTACTCACCTCTATTATCCAAAGCAAGTCTTATTAATCAGCTAATTCCTTTGGTCTATCTTCCGTTTGATCCCCGTGTCCTATATATATATATATATATATATATATATATATATATATATATATATATATAATATAAATTCGTTAACCAAAAGTTCGCAAATGCAAAAGAACTATTCACTTATTAATTTAAATCTTCCGTCAAAATTTAATATATAAGAATAGTATATGTATATAGAGCCATGAGCCTCCTGTAACTTTTAATTTGAGTTTCTATCAAAAGCTTACATCACATACCATCAACAAATTAATTATTATATTATTTTGAAAAGGATAATAATTGAAACTCGTGAAAACAATGTCAGATTAAAATGGCTTATGTATATTATATGAAATATGAATGTGTAAAAAGAATCAATAAAACCCTTAAATTCCCCAATTCCCAAAAGTAACCTGAGCATATTTGTCGACTAGTAGCATGGTATAACTAGATACAAAAAAAAATCAATTGTTTTCGAATTCAGTGCATACCTGTGAAGAGAAGATCCAAAAGCCAACCAATTTAATTGAAATCCAAAAATAGCTATGCGGCTAAAGAGTTGCGGTAAGAAACTAGAAAATAAAAGGCTGAGATTTTCTTTTCTGTTGTTTTTTTTGGAAGAAGACGGCACAACAGAAACCAACTCCTGTTTTTAATTTGAAACCCTACTTTATATATATATATATATATAATTGTAATATAGATAAGTAATAGGGTTGCAAGGAACAAAAATGTATGACTGCTTTTATTGTCTACTACCATTATCGTTGTTATTATTTTATGGGCGTTACAATTCTCTCCCCCTAAAAAGAAATTTCGTCTCGAAATTTACGTACCTGAAGCGTCAAAGAGATGAGGATATTTTTGTCTCATGTGTTCCTCAATTTCCCATGTGGCTTCGCGTAGAGACCGATGGTGACTCCAACGAACTCTCACCATTGGAATCTCTCGCCTCCTCTATTTTCTTATCTGTGTCTCTAGTATCTCCACCGGCTCCTCCTTGTATGTCAAATCTTTGACCACTTGTATTTCTGGTTCAAGAATCACGTGACTCGGATTCGATCGATACTTTCTTAGCATTGACACGTGGAAAACGTCATGAATCTGTGATAGCTCTACTGGCAACGCTAATCTGTAAGCCAATGGTCCAATCCTTTCTGTGATCTCATATGGTCCGATGTATCTAGGACTTAGCTTACCTCTTTTCCCAAATCGAACGATTCCTCTCCAAGGTGAAACTCTTAAGAACACACGATCTCCTACTTCGTACTCCATCTCACGGCGATGCTTGTCAACATAACTTTTCTGCCTATCTTGTGCCGCCTGTCATAGTTTTAAAAGTCGAAAGGCGAGTCAAGGCGACAAGGGCCAAAAATCGCCTTGAGGCGAGGCGAGAGGCGAGGCGACGGCCTTTCGCACGTGAGGCGACAAAAAAATAGAAAATCAAATAAAATTAAATTAACTCAATAAAAACTATTAGTACTTAAGGATAGTTTAATTTCAAAGCTTATAAACCAAATTAACTTAAAGTCTAATAATAAAGTGCTAATTCTTAAATCCAAATAGCATAACATCAAGCATCTTCATCCCCCAAATCCAACTCCTCATCAACATCTTCATCCCCATCAAGTTCTTCCACTTCATCATCCTTATATTCTTCTTCTTCTTCATCTTCAACTCGATACTCATCATCATCCTCATCCTCATGATTGATGATCGGCTGCCGGTGAGTTGAGAAACAGAAACTCGGTAGTGTGTGGAGGAGAACTATCGGCGGTGAGGAGGAGAAGAAAAGAGTCGTTGGAGTTGGGGTCTGTATTGTGTCTGTATCCTTCTTTTTCTTATGGGCTCGTGCGTTTTTCTTTTAATAGAAATTAGGGTTTTATTTTATTTTTTATTTTTTTTAAATGTCTAACTTATCGCCTCCCCTTCAAAAGGCGGTCGCCTCTCGCCTCAGGCCGCCTCTCGCCTGAGGGCCAGAGGCGAACGCCTCTTGAAGGTAAGCCGCCTTCCATTTTGGAAGGCGGCACGGTGATCGCCCCTGTCGCCTCTCGCCTGAGGCGACAGAGGCGATCGCCTTTTAAAACTATGCCGCCTGTATACACTTCTTTACTGTTTCGATCTTCTTGACGGTCTCATATACCAATTCAGGTCCTTACAACTGCCTCATGCCTTCTACATCCCAACAAACAGGAATCATGCACTTCCTACCATACAAAGCCTCATATGGTGCCATCCCGATGCTAGAATGGAAACTGTTATTATAAGCAAACTCAATCAAGGGCAGATGCTTATCCCAATGTCCTTGGAAATTCAATACACAAGCCCTCATCATATCCTCTAAGGTCTGAATAGTACATTCTGATTGTCCATCTGTTTGAGGATGAAAAGCTGTGTTAAAATTCAGCTTTGTTCCTAAAGCTTTTTGCAAACTACCCCAAAATCGAGAAGTGAAACGAGGATCCCTAACTGATACAATAGAGACTGGAACACCATGCAATCTCACAATCTCATCCCGATATAACCTTGCTAACTTGTCTAAGGGATCAGTTTGCCGCATTGGCAAGAAATAAGCGGATTTAGTTAGCCGATCTACAATCACCCAAATGGCGTCCTGTTTACGCAGTGTCCTAGGCAGTCCAATAACAAAGTCCATGGTGATCCTTTCCCATTTCCATGATGGAATAGCTAAAGGTCGTAATTTCCTAACTGGTGCTTGATGTTCCGCTTTAACTTGCTGACATGTAAGACATTTAGCCACAAATTCAGCAATGTCCTTCTTCATAGCCCGCCACCAGTAATGTGGTCTCAAGTTTCGATACATTTTTGTACTACCTGGATGCATTGCATATGGTGCATTATGTGCCTCCTTCATAACCTCAATCTTCACCTCCCCCAATTCAGGTACACATACTCGACTTCCCATCATAATCATCCCATCACCTCGAATGGAAAAGTTGGGCTTCTTTCCCTGTTGAATCTTCTCATTCATTTTCTGAAGATAAAGATCTTGAGCTTGCAATTCCATAACCCTATCTTCCAAGATTGGCCTTACCTGTAGTGTAGCTATCAACTCAGTCACCTCATCCACACCTAATCGCACGTTCATAGCCCTTAAATCCACTAATGATGTTATATTATGACCCCTCATGCTCGCTAACACTTCTGAAGTCTTCCTACTTAATGCATCTGCTACAACATTTGCTTTGCCCGGGTGATAATCAATGGTGCAATCATAGTCCTTCAATAGCTCGATCCATCGCCTCTGCTTCAAATTCAACTCTTTTTGTGTAAGGATGTATTTCAGACTCTTATGATCAGTGAGAATCTGAAATGTTTCTCCATACAAGTAATGTCTCCAAATCTTCAAGGCATGAACAATTGCTGCTAACTCCAAATCATGTGTGGGATAATTCACCTCATGTGTTCTCAACTGACGAGAGGCATAAGCAATCACCTTTCCGTTCTGCATCATCACACATCCCAAACCATGCTTTGAAGCATCAGTATACACCACAAATCTACCTCTACCAGATGGTAGTACTAACACTGGTGATGATGTCAATCTTTTATTCAATTCATCAAAACTCTTCTGACACTGCTCAGTCCATTGATAGACTACACCTTTCCTTAGCAACTTCGTCAATAGCCCAGCAATAATTGAAAATCCTTCCACAAACCTTCTATAGTAACCTGCTAAACCTAGAAAACTCCTTACTTCAGTCACGCTTTTTGGTGGATTCCACTCCATAATAGCCTTCACTTTAGTCGGATCAGGCATAACTCCATCCTTTGACACCATATGACCCAAAAAGACTACATTTTCCATCCAAAATTCACACTTACTCAATTTTTCATATAATTCATTCTCCTTTAAAATTTGCAACACTATTCCTAGATGCAACTCATGCTCCTCTTTCGTTTTTTAGTACACCAAAATATCATCGATAAAGACAATCACAAACTGGTCTAGGTACTGCTGAAATGTGTGGTTCATTAGAGCCATGAATGTAGCTGGTGCATTTGTCAATCCAAATGGCATCACTAGAAACTCATAGTGTCCATAACGCGTACGAAAAGCTATCTTAGACACATCTTTATCTGCTACCCTCAATTGCCAATATCCAGATCTCAAATCAATCTTTGAAAATACCTTTGCTCCCTTCAACTGATCCAACAAATCATCAATCCTCGGTAAAGGGTACTTATTCTTCACAGTCACCCTATTTAGTTATCGATAATCGATACAAAGTCGCATACTCCCATCCTTCTTCTTCACGAATAAGACGGGTGCACCCCAAGGTGAAGTGCTTGGTCTAACAAAGCCTTTATCTAACAATTCTTCTAATTGTTTCTTCAACTCCTCCAGCTCAATAGGCGCCATTCTGTATGGTGCAATAGATATAGGAGCCACCCCTGGTAGGGTATCAATGGTAAAGTCCACTTCTCTATGTGGAGCCAAACCAGGTAACTCATCAAGAAACACTTCAGGAAACTCCCTCACCACTGGTATATCATCCAATTCCGGACCTTCTACCTCAGTGTCCACAATATGAGCTAGAAATGCATCACAACCTTCTCTAATCCAACGAAAAGCTTGGATAGCTGATACTAAGCACGATGGAACAACTACTCGTTTCCCTACAAATACTACCTTCTCCCCTTTAGTAGACTTTATCACTACTTCCTTTGCACAACAGTCTACAACGGCCTTATGTTGAGACAACCAATCAATCCCTAGGATGATATCAAATTCCTTGAAATCCATTAGGATTAAATCTGCATAAAACTCCATTGCTCCTATTTTAATTGGACAAGCTCTCCTAACATTATTCACCATTACACTACTACCCATAGGCATACAAACACACAATTCATAACCAAGTGATTCTATATTACCAGGTATTTTCAAAGCTAAAGCAAATGTCATGTATGAATGTGTGGATCCTAGATCTATCAAAACAAAAGCTGGAATATCAGAAATAGAAATAGTACCGGGGATGACTTCAGGAGAAACAAGTGCCTCATCTCCGGTCATTGCATACACTTGTGTTTGATATTATGTCTGAGTTGCTTGAACTCCGCTCACACTAGGACCTCCACCTTGGCCTCCTCGGCCTCTACCACGACCTCTGCCAGCACTAGCACCACTATCACCCATACTGCTTTGTCCCACCGTAACAGAAGGAGTGATACCACTAGTACCCCTAGCTGTCGTACAGTCACGCTGGATGTGGCCAAGCTCACCACAACCATAACAAACAATCCTCCCAACTCTCCAACATGGTCCAAAATGATTCCTGCCACAAGTGACACAAGTTGGTGGTGGTGCAGACCTCCTCTCAAAAGAACCTCCAGCTCCAGCACTGAATGCTCGACCAGTACCCACAGATGGAGCACTATAAGAACTATGATCACTAGTGCCTCGACCATACCCAACAGATCTCCCAAATCTAGACCTGCCTCCACTTCTAAAGCTAGATGCCCCGTGTTGAAACCCTGATCTACCGGTCGAATGCTCATAAGACCCCCCTCTTTTAAAAGAAGTATTTTGTTCTCCCTGAGACTCTGTATATCTCCTTTTAGCACCCTCTACACGCCTCTCCTCCTGATGAGTGTGCTCCACTCTGGTGGCTGATTCCAGTAAGATCTTAAAATCAGTAATCTTCACAACTAGAAACTTTTGAATCTCCAATCTAAGACCCTGCTCAAAACGATAACACTACAATTCGACAAATAATTTCACATAATCGTCCCTATTAACGTAAATAAACAATTTCACATAACTGTCCCTAAGAACGTCAATAAACAATTCCACATAATCATCCCTAAGAACGTCGACCCGCTTTGATACCACTAAATGTAACACCCATTTTTAAAATAATATAAAATAAAACTATGACCATAAAATATCATAAATATATAAAGATATATATATATATATATACATATATATATACGTAGTCGTAACCATCATATATTTATATATATATATGTAAAATTATAACACTTATCATTTTAATAGTCCTATACATAATATGTATATAATAATCAAAAGAGAACCAACAAAAGTTGGGTTTACTGGTTACAAATAAAAACAAAAAAAAAACCCTCTTTAATTTTATAAAGTTGTGCATCCGCCTTGATCCAAAATGTCAGAGGCAAAATTTATAATCCACTCATCAATAAACTAAATTATACAGTAGATGAAAAAAAAAAGAATAATAATAAAGCAAATTAAAAGAAATTAGCTAATCAAAACTTCAACTTCAAATACCGTTTCATATAAGCTAAAAAAAATGTACCGCAACTTATCACCGCACAAGGACATAGTTTCGATGTCGATTGGACTAATAATATATAATTTAACATACAAGGTCTCAGTAATTAATCGAGGTAGTAAAATAAAATCCTAATAATGACGACTTCACATACTGACCGATCGGAACCAGCGTCCCTAATCTCTTATTCCTGAAAAGTGGTGGTGGCAAGGGGTGAGCTGCCGACTCAATAAGATAGTTAATTAAATACACAGTTCAACCACATGCGCATACAATAGTTTCGTGCATTTAATTTATAGGTTATCAAGCAACATGTACAACGAATTGCAATTTAATAGTCATTTAATTTAAAGGCCCTACTTATCCTAGTCTAGTAATACTCAATGGTTGCATGGCCATAATATCTATATCATGGGCATACCCTATCGTAACAAATACCCGGTACCGGACACCCTTTCGTAACAAATACCTGGTGTCAATATTTCATATAATCACAATATTCACTTTTCTCATTTCATTCGCAACCATTGAATATACTATCCTAGTTTAAGCTCTTATTCTCATATCTCTGACATTTTCTATGATCAAATTTACATTTACCATATATATATATATATATTTCTCGTCCTCGCGTCATCATTGTCAACATCATTCTCAAATATTTTCCAACCAACATGCTCATCATCAAAGTATCATATATACATGTCAAACACATAGATCACCAATTAAACAATTTATATCAAGTAGTCAATATAGCAGCAAACATACAATCAACGGTACCGTATATTTAATTAACTACTCACCTCTATTATCCAAAGCAAGTCTTATTAATCAGCTAATTCCTTTGGTCTATCTTCCGTTTGATCCTCGTGTCCTATATATATATAATATAAATTCGTTAACCAAAAGTTCGCAAATGCAAAAGAACTATTCACTTATTAATTTAAATCTTCCGTCAAAATTTAATATATAGGAATAGTATATGTATATAGAGTCATGAGCCTCCTGTAACTTTTAATTTGAGTTTCTATCAAAAGCTTACATCACATACCATCAACAAATTAATTATTATATTATTTTGAAAAGGACAATAATTGAAACTCGTGAAAACAATGTCAGATTAAAATGGCTTATGTATATTATATGAAATATGAATGTGTAAAAAGAATCAATAAAACCCTTAAATTCCCCAATTCCCAAAAGTAACCTGAGCATATTTGCCGACTAGTAGCATGGTATAACTAGATACAAATTAAAAAAAAAAATCAATTGTTTTCGAATTCAGTGCATACCTGTGAAGAGAAGATCCAAAACCCAACCGATTTAATTGAAATCCAAAAATAGCTATGCGGCTAAAGAGTTGCGGCAAGAAACTAGAAAATAAAAGGCTGAGATTTTCTTTTATGTTTTTTTTTTTGGAAGAAGACGACACAACAGAAACCAAATCCTGTTTTTAATTTGAAACCCTACTTAATATATATATATATATATATATATATATATATATATATATATATATATATATATATTTAATTGTAATATAGATAAGTAATAGGGTTGCAAGGAACAAAAATGTATGACTGCTTTTATTGTCTACTACCATTATCGTTGTTATTATTTTATGGGCGTTACATTTATATTCTCTTCGTCTTTTATTCTTGAATTGATAAACCTGACTTGCTGAACATAAGTTCATCTTCAATCCATCCCCTCATTCCTTTTTGTCTTAGCTCAGACATGAGCTAAAACACTATAAGCTAGGATGGCGGTGAACTGCGCTCAACGAGTATGGATCGTTAATAGGCGTTTATGTTGTGTTGTAGGACTTAACTAGAGAATTAACTAAAAGTATTTCTTACCTTTATCTAAGAAACCTGACCAAGTAATTGGGTAGAGAAGTTGAATTGTGACACCTAACCAAGTAAACGAGTCAACTTAGCATATTAGTTAATCCTATAGCTTAACCAAATAGTGCGGCTTCATGGTCTAGGTTACGGTTTACCCTTGGTTTTTATAGCGTCTAATGCCTTCAAGCACTATTAGGGATTTATCCTAACCAAGCATCAGCCTAATAGTGTTTGAAGTAGATTTAGTAAGTTCTTGACTGGGGTTATTATTTTCTAATGGAAAATCACTGTCTTGAGTTAGCCTTTAAATTGACACAACATACACTTATTGATGGGTAAATTACACCAATAGTACCTGAACTTTACTTATTTTAAACTTTGGTACCTAGATTACATTTTGTCTCAAAAATATACCTGAAGTAACGATGACCGGACAATTTAGTAAATTTTACCGGTAAATGACCGGTCAATGCAAGTTTGTCTGAGTAAATTACATCAATGGTACCTGAACTTTTCCTAATTCACACTTTGGTACCTGGATTTTTTTGTCCTAAAAATATAACTCAAGTGAAGGTGACCGGATAATTTAGTACATCTGATCGGTTAGTGACCAATCAACGAGAGTTTGACCATTTTGAATTAAAAATTAGAACATACAATACACTCAATTAACATAAAATTATAATACTAGCCTTTAATATATATGTAGAGCTAAAGAGTAGTATTGTATATGTTAATTGAGTGTATGATGGGTCTAAATTTCTAATTTAAAATGGTTAAACTCATGTTGACTGGTCAAATATACTAAATTATCGATTCATCTTTACTTGAAGTGTATTTTTTGGACAAAATGAAATTTAGGTACCAAAGTATGAATTAGGATAAAGTTTAGGTACCATTAGTGTAATTTACTCATCAAACCCGCATTGACCGGTTATTGACTGGTAAAATGTACTAAATTGTCCGGTCATCATTAGTTCAGGTATATTTTCGGGACAAAATGTAATCTAGGTACCAAAGTGTGAATTAGGATAAAGTTCAGGTACTATTGGTGTAATTTACTCACTTATTGATTCATAGGAATTAACACGAGGATCCTAAATCCTAGTTTTCCATTCATTCGTTTAAACATATTAATTGTTTAATTGATTTATTAGAAGTTAAGGTTACAAACTATTGAGCGATTTTCGCAAGTGCACGGTTTCGCTTGTAGTAATAAAAAGATATTGATCCCATAGGGAACGTTTTTTCACAAAAACTTATTGTGATATAGTTTAAATACGAATTAGGTTTATTAAATAGAAAATCGTTAATTGAATTTGGTTTTGAGATTGAATTAATAAGAATCAGATTAGAATATATGTAGAATGTTAGAAATCAAGTTCGTCTTGAGATAAAATTACAAGACAGAAACATTTATCGTTTAAAATAAGAGAAGAGATGTACTCATTTGCATTAAGCAAAGATACCAACTTTAAACTTTGTAAAAATTATGAATATGTAATAAGAGTAAATTCCTTCAATTAAAAGGCTTTGAACCGTAGAGAATCCCCTTGATGTTGAGTAGATTTCTACCTTGACCAAATTTATACTTATTTCTGATAAGCCGACCTAACGATCATATCGTCCGTAAGAATGAACTTGCCCAAGTGTTCAACAAAGTTTCCTTGTAAAGATTTTGAATTTAACTACGTTTTAATGAAAACACAAGAACTTTACTTCGGATCATTTACCAAAGTAACTACATAAAAATTTATTGAATTGCATGAACTTTATTAGATGAAGTGTGAATTGATACAAGTTTACGGAGAACAAAAAGCATGGAAGCATTCAAGAGGACTTAGTGAGTTCTAGGTTGTCAATCCTTTCCTCAAACCTCGTTAGAGTTTGTCAGGCTCCGGGGTCGAATCCACTACTTAATCTTCTCGCTGAATCTTCGAAATAGAGATGGCTCTTCTACTACCAAAATGTAAACTAGTCTTGAACAAATCTTAATCTAAATCTAATTGCTACTGTGTTTGTAATTAATTTAAGAACAATGTGTGTACATCAAATTGTTTTTACAGAAATGAACTCTAATTTCGGAATCGTTTCTGACTCAGAATTTTGACATAAATTCTGCACTAATCTTAAAAATCTAACTCTCTACGACTCTGAAATCAACTCTCTATTTATAGATGTTGAAGAGTCGTGTTTAAGGTTCGTGTTCGCTGCGAAGAGACGTTTCTATCCACCCTAACAGACGCGTTTCTTTGAATTTCAACATGTGTAAACTGTGCTGGAGAAATCTCTGATGTTACCGAGATGGAGAAATCTCTGCCGAGATTAGGGAGTAAAATTTTGGTCTTCGGAACGCGAGTTGGAGTCGCTGGAATCAGTGTGTCGCGATTGAGATTAGGGAATCTCGGTCGCGACACGGGAGTTTTCTTCCGTCTCTGACTTCGTTCCGTCATCTTCGTTTCGGTGCGCTGAATTTCCTCGTCTTTTGCTCGTAACTTAGGGGTTTTCCTTTGTTTTTGACTTGTTTTCGTTCCTATTTGGATTTTACCAAATATTTAGGTACCTTGCATGAAAGAAACATATTCGGACGTAAAAGTACTCTAAATAGATATAAACAGCACGATTTCATAGCAAAACTGATGTAAATACTAATGATATTTTAGGTATATTTTGGGCTTAACACAAACTCAAAATACTTAATTTAATCCGTATATAATATAGAATTCAAGTATGAATAGGCCATTAGGTACTAGTCTCTATGGGATCGATACTGTTCTTCAGAACATTTACTACTTGATATGATAGGGTTCACTTGCTTTTAAAGAGGGCTATACAATCTTAGTCTATCAAGGGGATTGTCAACTCATTCTACCCTAATTGGGATGACGATTCAGAGATCTCATGGGAAGAGTACCAAGGGGATTGTCTGGATTCACCATGAATAAGCAAGAACAAAAAGACTATTGAAGAACTTATTCTTGAGTATGCTTCTTCAAAAGAAAATCAACATGATAGTTGTTATATTAGAATCCAAAATTCTTGCATCAAACGACGTCTACTAGTTGATTTGACTGCAGATGAATCTAGTGGAGAGTAAGGACAATTGAGCTTAAATTGAGGAGTTTTTTTTTAAGTTGTGCGCAATGCACTTACATTAAACAAAGGAAGATTACATTAAAGAGAAAGAAAAACCCCCACCCCACCCCACCCATGTGATTTGAACCCATGACCTTTACAGTCATAGGTAAGCTCCCAACCAACAGGCTAAGAGCTTCACCACGAGCTTAAATTGAGGAGTTAGAAACTCTATCTCAAAAGGAGGAACCAATCAAGCCGGAGCTTTATGAAACCACAATAAAAGAATTCATGATGACCCCCAATGAATCGTTTTATGTGGTTTATGATTTATCACAAGAATCAAAGAGGGAGAAATCACAAATTCTTCATAAACTTCTTAAATTTTGATATTGATTGCTTGGAATTATGTGAAGAATCCATTGTGCATTCACAGAATTTTCATCAAAGAGTTTGGATTCCTCACAAAACTTCATTCATTTACATAAAAAGGAAGTCGTTATTCGAGCTAACTGACTATAATCTTAGTGATTATTGGGAGGCAACCCAATTCTTTTGATTTATGTTTTTAGATTTAATTCTTCTTCTTTACTTTTCATTCCTTTTATTGCTAATTTTTTTTGTTTGTTTTTGTGTTTTTAGAGCTTAATTGATTTATTGGAAGCTTAATCGGTGAAAGGGATGGAACAATCATGAAATAAATTGATTAAAGATGTGAAAATGAAGTTTCCAGGTCCTGCTTGTCGAGCTACATCACCTACTCGGCGAGCTACATTGATGCTCGTCCAAGGCAGACTTCGCATCTTAGTGACCGGTTGTAATATTTTGGCCATAACTCCTTCGTTTCTACTCTTATTGATGTGATTCAAAATGCGTTGGAAATCTAAGACATTGCTTTACGATTTTCATTCAGGACTACAAACCTAAATCGGACAGTAGACTGGTCAAAATTTCAAATCAATACAGAAGTTTTGTTCTTTCACATAATTGAGGGAGTTTTTTCTTTCCTTTTCCTTTTACTTTATGTTTTAATGCATTTTTAGAAATAAATGCATGACAAGTGTATGGAAGGAAAAATAGATTCAACCTTAATGTTTTCATCTATCTCTTAAGCTTTATCATTTTTATTTTACTTTATCGTATTGTGTCTAGTTTGTGGTCATGATAACAAACTTACCATGCTTTTGAACTGTTGTCTTAACCTAAAAACTTTTTGATGTGTCGAAGTGATTTTAAATTGATTCTCTAAGTCTATGTAAACGTTAATAGGGCAAAGTTTCACTTGTTGACCATCATCCATTTTAGCAAGTGCTTACTAAATAAAGGTTGACAACTTAGGAACTTTGAACATGAACTTTAGGCTTTCAGAAGTATAATTGTATGTAGTTCAACATTGATCACTTTGTTAGTTGAAAACCAAACACAAAACAAAAAGCCATATTCAGTAAGGATTTGAACAATTCACATGAGCATTTAAACATAATGAGATATGCTCAAAATATTCTTTTTGAGAGTCTTACATGCATTGTGATACACATTATCTTATTCCACACTTGAAATTGAAACCATAAACGTCTAATTTAGATTTGAAATGATAGAAGGCATCCAGGTTTATAGCCCCTTGAGTTACTCGAACATATTTCTTGATATTGGCCAAAGACCCTTTTACATCACGGCAGTAAAGCTCCCTTAGAACCAACACTATGCCAAAAACCCCTTCAGATGACGGTTAAAAACTGTCATCCCGCAAGATATAAATCTGTCACAGGGCTCGCTGCCATCTGATGGTACTTTAGATGACGGTCACATTCTGTCATCTCTAATACCTTCACATGACAATGACCAACTAGCGACCTGTCATCTGACCACTAATTATATGGGTTTATCTACTAACAACTGTCATCGAATATATGTTCTCATGACAACATTTTTAAATAATCTGTCAAAATATCAAGTTAAAATGAAGCTATTATATTAATGTTATGACAGTTTTTATTTTTCTGACTGTCGTTGTAATGTAATTCACATGACATAATTTGCATTAAATCATGTTGTTGGAACGTAATTAGTATGACATTTTCTTATAAGAATTTTGTCATTGTTTTTTTTTTTGGTTTTTACCTCTTTCATGAACCTGTATAAATAACCAAAGTAGATTGCAAATAATGTGCAAATAACCTTTTATATATAACAATAAACTTATAGATATGTGAAGATCACAATACTAACCAAAGGGTTTGTTATTACAAAACTAACATTTAACTATATAAGAAGCCTACAAACCTAAACCTTGAATCTCATGACTTGTTATGCCCATTCTTTGCACGTTTTCTTCCATCCCTTTGCTCCCTGCAACATAAAATACACAAGTTAATTGAGTGATGATCTTCAAAGTATAAAGATAAATGCTTGAAATATGGCCATCAGACTTTAGCTGTTGAAGTATTCAATGAATTAACCAGCAAAGCAGTTGTCCTGTTTCAGGTAATAGTATAGAAACAATAAAGGAAACCAATAGGTTCATGTAGCGAACAATTTGACAATAAAGCTTGATCACTCAACCTATTACCAGAATTTCATTTACATAAGGCCTGTTTGGTTGACCAATTTGCGCGTACAAGTTAGTTGAATTTCTTCTGAAATAGCTACAAGAAGATGTTTCTTAATACTAACCAAACACTTTTATTTTGCGGTTTTGACTCAAAAATTAAAAAGGAGCTACAAAAAGAAGAACCGAACAGACACATAGATCAATCATACAAACCCAAAACAACTGAATCAAGCTCTCAAAGTTCAATTTTCACACCATCAAACAAGACGAAACTAACCGAAACATTGAGATTAGAGAATTAAATACCAACAGCTGAATGCTAATAACACGATAGAGAATCTTGGGTTGCAATTTAAATAAGAGATAAGGTATCAAAATAGGTGTATGGTTTTTGGAGAAGTATCAATTTAGGCTCCACACAAAATAGCACCAATATAGGCTTAACGTTTAAAAAAGGGTACCAATTTAGGCCTCGATAATGGAACGAGACATGTGGAGAAATCAGAACTTAACGGAGTAATAGGAATGACGTGTCCAATCTGTTATTGAGACCTAAATTGGTACCTTTTTTAAACGTTAAGCCTATATTGGTGCTATTTTGTACGTTGAGCCTAAATTGATACTTCCCTAAAAACCATAGGCTTATTTTGGCACCTTATCCCTTTAAAAAAAGGAGCTCTTTGATTCAGCCCCTGATTCGTTGATGTCTCCAACTACAATACACCATCCAAAAATAGCAAAAATTTCAAAATCTCACCCAAATTCATAGCAAATCCATTAATAGAAACCAGACCCAAATTCATTTGGGGAACAAGAACAAAGGTAGAATTTATTTGGGGAACATGATATCTACCAACAAGAAATAAACTCATATGGACAAAAACATGACAAACATAATTTAGGATAAAATGGATCTTTTGTTATTTTAAGTTTAAAAAATTATTTTGATCATTGTGCATATAAATATAAAGAAGCAAAAGAGGTTGCTTCTCTTACACCATTTTTCATTTCTTGTAAAGAAACATTTCATATAATCAAACCCTCTATTAACATAGCCAAATCTGAAAGAACATTGACACAAACTGAAATCAAATATCAGGATGAAACTGAAGCAATCAGCAAGCACAAATATTATGATGAACATATCTGCAGCCTGTACTAGGAAACTTCAATATATGTTATGCATCTTACTGCATCAAGTTAAATGACTGGTCAAACAGATATCGAAAAATATGGTTCGAGATCAAACAGGGATTGAAAAATAAAATTATCTCGACTAACAAACAACAAAGCCACATAATTAGTGCATTAAATACCTGGTCAGGTCTTAATTACTCTCCATAATAGTATACCTTGACAATCCTATCACCATAATCCGCAAAAAGCTTTCCTTCCCAATACACCAAACATCTCACAGCAGAACTACTTGTTTTGATCTGATCGGTCTGGTATCTACTTCAAAATCTGATTACATGTATAGTGAGAACAAACTCTAATTTCACAACTTTAATTGTAAAATTGGGAAATAATTAGATTGGTGTGATTAAGGGGCAAAAAAGCAAAGAAGGGTATTTATACATGTACTAGTATTTTTACATGTTACCCATATGATTATCATCTCCACTTTTTTTCTATATATAAGACAAATATCTTCTTACAAACCAAAAAACAAACTTCTTTTGAATTTAAACTTACAGCAAAATATATATAATTCCAAACTATCCTAATTAAAGAGAGGATAATCATTTTGTCTTTGTATAGCTTAGAAATGGGTGAAGTGAATTATTAAAGTTACAGAGGAAACATATTGATAGGTAGTCTTTGCTAGTTGTGTCTCCTTTCGACTGCATGCTTCTCTAAATAACATAACATGCTTTCATCAAAACATGTATATTTGCTTAATTACATAGCCAAATCTGAATTTACTGATCTTCATCAGCATTTGATAGTAACCACATAAAGCAAACATCTTTGAGCCATGGCAACACATGCCATTAGTTATGCAAATTAGAAGGATTCACTAAAAGCACATGCTAGCAAGGTCAAATTAGCAAATCCTAGAAATAGGGGAATATATCATAACGGAACATCAAAAGGGATCGTTTATAAGAGATGAAGATGAAGGTCACAATAACCAATTATACACAAACATACACGCATACATACACATGTTTTGTTGGCCTGTCTGTTGTAGAAAAGTTCAGTTAGTCATAAAAACAAACACTTGGTGTGCATTTCAGAGTGCGAAAAGTTACCTGAAGCAATTATCTAAAATCATCTCTGTGAAACAATTTGAAGGAATTGACAAATCACAAGACCCAAACTGCCTAGTTCAACAATAATCCAAAAACTCCTTCACAAGATCAATCACCAATTTATGCACAAAAACGCATAATAGATGACATAAATTTATTATAGCCCAAAAATTCAGATCGAACTTCCAGAACTTGAATTCAAGAAGGCCATGAACAAATGGACAGAACTTGTTAGATCCATAAGTAAGGAGACTAATGCCATCTTGGATCTGCATATCAGCCTGGAGAGAGAGAAAAGGACAACAAAAAGATTAAACATGTAGATATTGTAGATTATGTATAAACCCTATAGGAAATATACATAAATTAGGGCCACAACAAGACAGGTAAACCATCGATTCAAAATATGGGGAACCTTACCTCCAACTTTAAAATCGATCCTCTAAGAGCTGAAGAAAATGGAGGAACAAAGACAACATATAAAGCAAAGTAGGAAAAGGGAGACCATGGCTGATCTAAGGTGTTGCCATCAACGCTTTGTTGAGAGGAGGAAAGAGAGAGAAACTATTTGGAGATCTTTAGTTTGAGGAAGAAAGATGTGGAGATAGAAAAAGAGGATATGAAATTAGAAATGAGAAGAGGGGGAATCGATTTTAGGTTTTGAGTTTTGAGCGCGCGTTAAAAATTTTGCTCTTTTTGCTCCCCCGCTTTTCTAAGTTTTGGTTGCCACTTTTTATTTTCGTACAACAATGAAAATCATTTATTCGAAGTGTCGTCTGATGCTTAAGTGACTTTTCCATCAAAATCACGTTCTTTTGGGATGACAACATACTGTAACCGTAACGTCATCTGAGATGGGAGCGCATTTTTTATTTCGCCTTCCGATGACATAGAATTAAAATACTATCACGAAACATATTCAGACGACACGAAAATAGATGTTTGTCATGTATCTTGTGTCATGTGAAAGGGAAAATGGCATAATGCAATCATCCATCACATTTTTTTTATTTAACCACAATACAAGCCACAAACCTCATAAATACCCTTCACACCAATGGAATTATACTGTGCTTTGTGTGCATAAATTAGTTATAATGTGTAAAAAAACCAAAAACCTGCCTAAGTGACATGAACAAAAACTCGGTAAATCTGCTGATATCTGTCACAACTCGGTGAGCTCACCACCACAACTCGCCGAGCTACTCATCCTTCAAACAAAATTTCCTCTGTCAATTAAAGAAACTCGACGAGATAGACGATGTGGTGGGCTTTGAAGTGGTTGTGCCACCCGAGTGCCCGGAGTCGGTCCTCAAAAGTATGACCGGTGTCATAGTCGTCGAGGGTGGAGAGGTTGAAGATTGGTAGGGGTAAGAAATTGGAGGGCGAGACATTCTTGTAGTTTTCCCCCTCCGTTTTATTTAAAATTTGGAAAGGGGCTCGATAATGGAGGGTGAGAAGTGGAATTTCCTCAGGGTCGGGTTGTGGTGGTGGTGGTGGTGCATTCGGCCATGCCCTAGACGAGTGTTTTGAAGGTCCCCCATATAGGTGTTGTCGGATGTTCGTTTTGTGCGTTTGCTCATTGTGGGTGAGGAAGGGATTATGCTTGGACAAAGAACAATGGTGTATAGAGAGTGAGAGGGTGAATGGAGGAAGAAGAAGGTGAATAGTGTAGGTTTAAATAGGAATAAGAGGTGGAGAAGTCGAAGGGGATTGGGATTTCAAGGAGTCACATGCTCCGCGTGACTCTGTCTCTGCCCAAAAATCACGATTTGGACATGGGCACGCGGAGCTTGATAGAAGCCATGCTCTGCGTATTTAAGTTCCTGCCCAACAATGGTGTTTATGATAGGCGGCACACGGAGCTTGGCATAAGTCACGATCCACGTGCCTCGGGATAGGAGCGAAAAATTGAAATTTTTTATGGTTTTTTTTAAAGTTTTATTATTTATTAAATATCTTTAACTTATATTAATTGTAGGGAATTTAAATGAAAGGGGAGTTAAGGGGAATTTAATTTGAATTAAAGTGTAATGAATGGGGAAGAGGGAAGAGTGGGGAAGTAGGAAAGCTGGATTGGTGAAGAGGAGAAGGGTGAGTGATTGGATGTGGAGGGAGGTGGGGATTTGATGGGATAGAAGAAAGAATAAGGAAGAGGGAAGGCTGCCATGGGGAGTTGCAATTCGCCACTCCCTCAGGTCACGCGGAGCTTGGAATGGGCCACGCTCCACGTGACTGATGTGGCATCCACTTTTTCTGATTTTTTTTTCATTTTAAAATTTGTATAAGTTTTTCTATTTTAGAGCGATTCACGCGGAGCGTAGCATTGGGCAAGCTCCACGTGAAATGCTTCGAATCGCGATTCTTGGGGCAGAGCCTGGTTCACGCGGAGCTTGGCCGTAGGCACGCTCAGCGTGAACCTTTGGATGTTAAGTGGGATTTTATTTTTCTTTTATTTTGCTATTTGACGAAGGGAAAACGCAAAACGTGAAAATAAAAACGAACGAAACTAAGGACGAAAAGGAAAAACGAAAAACAAAAAAAATAAAAAGAAAGAAAACAAAAATCATGTATGACATATATACAAAGGTTTGAAGAACACAAATCGGTGCTACGTTTATAATCGGAGTAGATTGACTTTCTCGTTGGTTGCGGCTATTATAGGGCATCCGTATTGGAAACCGATGGATCCGAACCCTTATCGTTACGTAGAGTCACCGCTTGACCGGACTCTCTATTCTTGGCTTACAGGTTTTGCTCGGTGTTGGTTGGAAGAGTCCTTAGTTGCCTCTCCTATTGTTGACGATTTAATTGAGCCACTTGGTGACCCAAATCCCTACAAAAAAAACCTTATTATCGGCAAGACGTGTTAGAATGTCCTTAAGCAAGGAGGTTGCCGTTTGATCTTGCACATTGTTGGGAGGTTGGGTGTTTCGCCCTCCATAAGCATTTTGTGATTGACCTAGCTCGTGCTCCTTATATTCGTGATTAAAATCGGGTGGGGCCTCAACATGTTATTATTATTTTCGTACGATAAGTTAGGGTGTTGGTGACGAGGCCTCCATCCGTTATCATTATGATTATTATTATTACTGTGGTGGTGTCTGTTTGGGTAGAAGTTTGGGTTAGAATTGTACCTTTGGTTACCTCCTACATAACTTAAATTTTCATTGTCGCCGGTAAATGGACTACCGGCTTGGCAATCTTGACCATGATGGTCGCCACCACAATGAGTGCACAACAAGACTTGTGATGAATTTTTGAGGCTCAATTGTGCTATCAATGTATCTAGCTTTTTGTTCATCTCGGCCATAGAGCTTTTTGGAGCCTCATCCTCTACGGCAAACGATTAATGTCGCGAGGGTCCGGCAAGCTGAGCTTCTTGCCATTGGACACTTTTTCTATTGAGCTCGTTGATAATCTAATATGCCTCACTTGCCGATTTCCTAAATAGGTCCCCTCCTGCGGTAGAATCCAAAGTTGCACGATTAGTACGGGTTAATCCATGATAGAAGGTACTTACAAGATCGTGCTTGGAGATGTCGTGGCGTGGACAATTTCAGAGAAACTTCCGGAACCTAGCCCAAGCTAAATGAAGGGCCTCGTATTCGAGTTGCCGAAAGAGGTGATGTCAACCATTTTGGATGGCGGGAAGTAGTAGGAAAGGAAATCCTTCTCGAGCTCTTCCCAATATGTAATTGATCCCACTTCTTTGGATTGCAACCATTCCAATGTTTGGCCTATCAAAGAGAAAGGAACAATTTTAGACGGACAACCTCAACCGGGACACCATTTTGCCGAGAAGTATCGGCACACATAAGAAACTTATCAAGATGTTCGTTAGGATTCTCATGAAGTTCTCCTCTAAATTGCCCAAGTTGTTGGATCAATTGGATCATGCTTGTCTTGATCTCATATGTGTTGGCCGGAATGGTTGTGGCAACGATCCCATTGCAGTTTTGTGGCCTATGTGGGGCCAAAATCTCCATCATCGTTCTCGTGTCGTTGCCTCCTACATTTAAGCGGGTGTTGTTCTCGGGTTGGTTGGTTTCATTGTTGACATTTTCCATCTTTCCTCTCCTGATCATACAAAGAGTACGTTCTAGATCAATAGGAACAAAAGTGTCACTCCGAGATCGGGTGAGCATAAACTAAAGAAAATATAAATAAATAAGAAAATATAAACACAAAAAGAATGTTGTTAGTACAAGAGTATATATAAACAATTTATACAAAAAGAATGCTTAGACTAACAATAAAACGTTTTTGTCTAATATTGCAAGAAAATATAAATCCCCGGCAACGACGCTAAAAACTTGATGCGGGCTAGCGGAGCGGGATGCGATATGGTCTGTATCTCCCCGCGCACTCTACTGCTTACTTTGGGGAAAGTGTACCCTATCGTATCAAGTAATAAATCTAGCTAAGTCCAGGTATCAAATCTGCGTGATTTATACCTACAAGTATTAAACTGCTCGGTTCTATTCGTTATCTAGGCAGTGAATACTTTATCTTTGGGTTTGGGTGACATCTACAACTACTCCTAAGCTATGGTGAGACAGATTTGTATAGTTCAAACTCTAATAAAGTGATTCGGGTGATGATAAGTTACAACATATAATAAACAATATTTTAGAACATATACGAGTAACAATTTACTCTTCCAAAGATGACTACGTATAAACTGACCAACTCCTTGAAGTGCTTAGATCGTGGCTCCCTCTTAAGGCGATTCTAATTCTAGGGATCAGAAACTAGGGCCCGTAAGTGTCGTGGCTTGTCAATTCCTACGATTTCTGGATTGTCAATTCTGGTAAGGCATCACCTATATGAATCCCAATGGGTTTTGGAGTTCATAATCAAGCTACACAATAGTCAATTATGAGTATTAAAGCAAGAAATAAATATCAACACATATAGAGAAACTGAAAATGCAAATCATATATTATAAATGTGGAACGCATAAATGCGGAATACAACCAAGCCTGGTACATAGGAAGAGTGCAAGTTAATTAACAAGTAGAAAGGGAAGAAGAGTCGGCCCTTGGAACTAGCTAACTGGACTCAAAGCCGTTTCGTAGAACTTGGAGGTGGAACTCTCGAGCTTGGGGAATGAGGATGGAACGTAACTTCGACGAAGTAACGGAATGAATACACAAGCTCTCAAGGTGGTAGAGTTTTATTATACAAAATCCGAATGCATAAATGAGTGCCAAGCACTCCTATTTATACACAAATCAAGTTCGGGGGCATAATCATAATTACATATTTTTTTGGGATAGTTCACATTTCCAGTTGAATTTCCAGGTCACGCTCCGCGTGAAAGTGAGCACGCTCCGCGTAACATAGGTCTTCTTCATTTGTTGGAGATTTCACACCTTCGAAGACTGGATCTCCAAATGTTGACCAGTCCACGCTCTACGTGAAGCTGGCCAAGCTCCGTGTAGATGAGCTCCTGAAGTTTTTCATTGTTTTCTCACCGATCCAAGCTCCGCGTAGAAGATGGCACGCTCCACGTGGACTGAGTTGACTTGGGAGCAAGGATAAGGTTGACTATCGTAATTCAGTGGGCACCACATGAGGCGATGTATGCTCCGCATGGAAGTTGAATTTCGGCCATTTCTCCATCGTCCATTGCGTCCCGTGTGTTTATCCCGACCCTGCAAAATACAACTACGAACACCGAGATTACTTGATTCTTTATTTCTCTAATATTATTTAAAAAGGAATGAAAAGTTATCAAAAATACATAATTTATTATTATTTTGTTATTTGATCAAAACACACTTATTTTTGTAATTAAATTTTATTATTAGCTCAAAATAAACCGTAGATCACGCTAAAAAGATAGGGACAAAACATCCCTATCAGCTCTCAAAATAGGATTTGTTGTATAGTGTAATACTTTTGAGAAAATCATAGCCTTCAAATCAAGTTCAACCATGTTCTAAGTTTTTACTCTTTAAGTTTGGTTTGCATAAGTGAGGATGGTGGAATGTCAAGTGAAATAAGCATTGTCATCGACTTACACTTTGTTAGATGTTAGATGTTTGATATTTGATTTTTTCTTGATCATGAGACTTGTTTGAGGACAAGCAAGGTTCAAAGTGTAAGGAAGTTGTTATAACCATTTTAGATAGGGTTTAGCATATAGTTTTATCTGTATTTTTTGAGTCTTAATGTATGTATTCCACTGATTATTAGTGACTTTTAAATTATTTTGGTCTTGCTTAAATTTTTGAGGGATTTTAGGCAGTTTCAGGCCTTAAAATGAGAAAAACGGCAACTCGGAAGGTTACTCGTCCACCCTACTCATTAAATAACCTGGACGGGTAACGATTGTGAGTCAACAAATGAACTTCAAAGTTGCAACACACGAGTTGCATGGGTTGGTCGGCGAGTAGGGCATGGCTACTCGGCGAGTAACGGGAGAAATCAACATTTGACGCCAATCGGAAGTCTAATTGAAAGTGCTCGTTTCTATTCGGCTTCTACAACTCTAATACAACCAGGGGAAGGCTAGAAGGCCTATTAAAGATCAGAGGATGACCAAATCAGTAATAGGAGCTTTTACAATATAATAAGGGAGATGAATGTGATTAGTTCTTAGATTAGCTTAGTTGTAACTTAGTTCTACTTTCCATTTTCACATACTTTGATTTATATTTTGTTTTACCTTAGTTTAGATTATCGTTTTCGTTCCATTATTACTTTAGTTAAGCAAGCTTTGACATTAGTTTGTTTTCTCATCTCTTATTCTCAAGTTTAGTTCATCTAATTCAAGTTTTCTCTTCATCTATATTCTCTTCGTCTTTTATTCTTGAATTGGTAAACCTGGCTTGTTGAACATGAGTTCATCTTCAATCCATCCCCTCGTGCCTTTGTGTCTTAGCTTAGATATAAGCTAAAAAACTATAGGTTAGGATGGCAGTGAATTGTGCTCAACAAGTATGGACGAAGGTGGTGCGGTGGTGGAGGGAGGAGCAATAGATGTATGATGATAAAAGGTAGACATATGAATATCGGTTGATGCGGAAGTAAAGTCTACTGATACCATGTTGAATACGTGATAAGTATATGGTGAGAATATATGTATAATAGAGATAGAGAGAGATGTATAAAGATATAATGAGTTCTCTTGGTTAGGATTAGACATAAACCCTTCTATTTATAGTGGTAAATACGAGAGTTAGTGTATGATTAGGATAGACAGTAAGTGTTATGGAAAATTATAAACACTAACTGGATAAGAATCTAATTACTAACAAGCAGTGCCATTTAAATTACATATCATAATAAAATATTAATGATATATTAGTTGTACATATTATCAACTTATCAATATTAAAAATGTAGTTTTATCATTATAGTTATTCATTCATTAATAATTTTTAAAAGTGTTCCTAGCAGCATAAAAAATGTAATAGGTATAGCAGTTGCTATATTAATTTAAATATTTTGTTTTGAAAGGTTTGATTGGTTGTGAATTTTTGAAGTAAGATATTTTTTGATAAAAAAAATGAAAATTAAATGTTAATAATATTAAATATTAAATTTCAAAGTGTTGAATATTATAAATGTTGAAATTATATAAATTGTTTGATACAGTTTAAAAATAAAGTGTTTTTTTTTCGTAATATTATTATAATAAAAATATGGAAATTAATATAGGAATATATAAGAGGATTAATATTTTAGAGATGGTCGGATTCGGTCTGGCTGCTCCAGCGATTGGCGCTGTGCCGGATGTGATCATGGATCCTCCTCCGGAAGATTTCCTTAGCATCGAAGTTCTCTTCAATCCTAAGCTCCGTTTTGCTTCGAATCTGCCTCATCAGCCCCCTACTGGTGATAAACCCATGTCGTCTTTCTCCTCTGTTGTTAAACGACGCATTCCTGAGGTTCATCAATCCTCTGCTACGGTTACTGACATCAGATGCTTGAAATCCATTCGGATTTCGCAATCAGCCTATGAAAGGAGATTAGCTCTCTGCTCACACGCTCTTATCGGAAGACTCGTTCTATCTAAAGGGGATTCCCCTTAGAAAGTGGCGGACCTCAAGGTGAGTTTAACCAAAATTTGGGGATTCACTGCTCAGTGGAGGGTAATTGCGATTGGTAAAGGATATTTTCAAGTAATCTTGCCTTCCAAAGAAGCACATGATATGGTTGTCAACAAGGGGATTGTGAATACCCGTCCGGACACTTTTCGTCTTCAACCTTGGGTGCCGGATTTTGATCTTTATGTCGAACGCTCCACTAATGCACAGGTTTGGGTTCGCCTCTACTCTCTTCCATGGGAATATTGGGATAGACAAATTCTATCGGACATTGCAACATGGATTGGGGGATTGATTTGGTTTGACAAAGGCACCCTTGAGGGTGATTTTGGCCATTTTGCTAGACTACTGTTGGATGTGGATTTGGCAGGAGAACTACCGACGAAGCTTAGAGTTGAAAGAGCAGGGAAAAACATCTGGATTGAAGTGGTTTATGAAAGGCTTCCTCAGTTCTGCAAGGAGGCCGGTGGTTCATAACCGGGCGATGTCGGGGTGCCTAGTAGCCTTTTTCCGGAAAGGAGCTAGCATTCTCGGCTCGTACCTAAGTTTCCCGAACCCTCACCGGTCTCCCGCAAGGGATCGGTGTTCATTGAAAGGTGAAAATTGAAACATTTACACGTTAGTAAATGATCAACTATAAATATGGTCGATTGGCCACAACGACGGTTTGACAACAACTATTTACACAAAAAAGGCAGTTGAGAACTCAACTGAGCGTATAAAAGGCAAAAAAAATGCCAGACTAAAGAGGGGCTTCATTTTTTACAGAAGAAAAAAAAGTGAGAGGAAAAGGAGAAAAAGAGAAAGAAAAGAAAGTTTTTAAATTTTGAGTGAAAAGAAAGAAAACAAATACAGTAAAAGAATAGAAGAAACTGAGAAAGTTTTGATTCTGATTTCTATAAACATTTATACACCAAATTTAAATGTCCGGGTAACTGAGAAAGTTTTGATTCTGATTTCTAATTCCAAATATTTATACACCAAATTTAAGTGCCCGGGTTCTGATTTATGTAACAAATAGTTACATAAGGTTTCAAATCACATTTGAAACTATATGTGTCGATTTCGGTCACATTGCTACTAATTCAAGTCACTATGCTTGGATTTAGGTTTCTACTAGAGACTCTATTCGATCGTGTTCGTGAGTTTACGTGTACATCAAACTAGATAACAGCCCAAAAGGTAACTTCTGTGGCTCTGCCAAATTGGCTTGGCAAGATGTCACCCGCCTTTAACGTTCGTGACCTCAGTCCATGGAAACCAGATGGTCTTTTGAAGGGCGAGTCAGAGTCCAGCTCTTTAAAAAAAAAGAGAATACTCTAGACCTTCGCGGATCTTCTTCTCCTATGGGTAAGGCGAATACCTGATGGCATATCATCGACAAGTACCTGGGCGAATCCTAAAGATTACTTCCTTAGCAAGATTACGCTTTACTTCCTTGCAAAAGGAAACCAACCGGCAATCTGACAATCCTTGCATGTGCCACTCCGTACTATTGCCCATAAATACTATGACTATCTTGTCCTTTTGTTCCTTCTTTCATTGTAACCTAGTAAGGGCAATTATGTCCATTAGTTTTCTTTAGTGGAAGCATTTAAGCCTCTATGTTTGTAAGGATGATCAACTTTTATCAATGAAACATTTTTCTCTTTGAGAGTAAGGTTTTATACCTCTATCTTGGGGTTAACTCCTAGTTTAGCTAGAGAAAAAACTCTTTGTTGATTTACGATTAAAATTATCAGTTACGTCTTCAATCTGTATCACCGATCTTGGTCGTTTTAGTTTTTTTTAAGACACGTGCAATAATTCTTTCGCATTTAACTTACTTTTTTTTGGCAACCGAATGATCAATTGATTACATTTATGCAAGTACCGAGGGCTAACTGAACATTTTATACAAGTTAATGGAGCTATCGGAACACTTTGAAAGTTTAGGGACCAATCAAACTTTTTGGATAAATTCAGGTAGCAAATGATGTATTAAGGCTAATATTTAAAAGGAATTTGTTTGGAGAGAGGAAATGAGTTGAAGCAAAAACAATGTTTTGAAAATAATGAAAATAGGGTTTGATGTATAAAAAATGATAATGGTGTAAAAACAATTTGTAGAAGAGGCAAGATGCAGTAATTGTTTTTCCACTTTAGTTTTATGCATAAAGCTGAATTGTAGGCTTAATCTATATACTCAAAATGAACCGTCTCTCCATTCTCTTAAAATCGGCAAATAAGAGAATGAATTGAAAGTTGAAAATTGTAGCTTGAGGAGTCTTATAATTCCACTTTCCACATACAAACACAATGAAACCATAAAAAGCAATTAAGAAATGACGAGGTGAGGGAACGAGTTGGAAAACAAAACAACATGGAACAACTGTTGCCTAACTCCAACTTGATGATTAATAAATCTACCATAACTCAAACCGGTCTGACCAATCCGAGTTTAACAACATTTGTAATTATCCAAGCATTTAAATTAAAATATGCCAATCCCAACAACCAGTATGTATACTCAATCTAAAACTATTTATATATATGTAAAAGACAAAATTTATCCTTATTCAATTCACATTTTTTACTTCGTCCAAAAACTTCCAATTCATGAGTCAAAAGATGATGCAAAGAAAACACAAGCTAAATAGAAAGAAGCAGAGATGTCATTGTTAGCAAAGAAAACACTATCCATTTATTCCTTGAAGTCATCTTTGTCATCAACAGGAATAGGCCTGTTCCTCCACACCACTGCAAGAGCACTTCCACCAAGCTACAACAAAGGAAACCAGATTATAAATCTTTAACATCACAAATCACACCAGATCTGAGCAAGTTCAAGTTCAAGTTCCGCAAAATACTTACAGCCATACAAACAACGCTAACAGCTGAAGGCACTGCTACTAGGGGATTGGTGAAATGTTTCTGAGCAAGCAAAAATCCAAGTGCAGAACTCTGTAGATGCATTGCAAACATACCTCAAAAGATTATTTTCATAGCACATTTCCCTAACTCCTATCAAATCTGAAAAATCAAATAGTTCTGAAGTCTTCGTAGTAATTTCTCCCTCCATGTATTACATAATTTCAGTTTAATAATGATTTTATATTGTTCTTCTTGTTTTTCCTATTTCGTTTGACTTTCTGGACTAATATTTTCCTACAATCTTTAAAGCAGATTTATATATTTTTCCAAAGAGACGTACCTGAATACCTTGATGGATTATCTTTGATGAACAGAAACAAATTTCAGACTTTTGAACATTAAATTATTTGTTATGTTTCTGTTTGTTTAAATAGATCATAATGTTTTCATTCCAACTTGGTTTGTTTGGATTTTCAGAAAAAAAGAAATTGTTTATCCCAAACTTATCTTTTCAACTTCTTAAAAGTTGAATTTGTGATTAACAATCTTGGTTTTTTCCATTTTATCCCTGAAAATGACTGATTTATTTTATTAACTTTTGATGTGTTAATTGAAGATGGATGCACCATCATTCCTGAGGCTTTACGGTGCCCACTTGTAACAGTCGCAATGTCCGTAAGCCATAACGAAAGGTTAGAAAAATTCATCGGTGCGACTCTTAAGACTCATCAATAAAAGAAAATATGTTCTACGGAGATGATAATGATATGTGAAAATTCCATGTTTTGACATTCTAGGATTGATTTCCATTAGAAATGTGAAATGTCACAAATTGAAAAATCCGCAAATGTTGATAGATGAACATTAGTTGACTAGAAAATATAATTTGTTAAAGTCACTATAAGTCAAATCGCCTTAAACGAGTACATCACGATGGTGGAAGGAAAGCAAAAATATCATATCTATTGAAGAAGTCAAACCATAAAAGCATCGAATCAGACATAGAAGGACAATTGGTAAACATGTGGGTAGAAAAACTCATGTATGATAATACCATTAGTCAATTGATCTCAACAAGTATAAACTCTATTGATTTTGTAGGATCAAAGGATAATACTGCGGATCCAAGGTTAAACCGAGATCGAAAGGAATGAGACTCAAGCCCATTAAATTTAAAACGTTATGTGAAGGAAAAATCCTATCTTGTTGACTGGAGATTCCAAGATTTAGGTTAAAAGGGACAACCTAATTGAATAAACCTTGTGTGGTCACTGTGGGTCAACTCATCGAATGTCCTATTTACCCCCTTATCTCCATAAAAGTGGTATTTCTCACCCCCTCAACTTGTCCATTTCTCCCCCCAACACATAGAATGTTCTATTTACCCCCTTAACTCCATAAAAGTGGTATTTTTCACCCCTTACAATCTGTTTTCAAAGCCTAAATTGATAACTTTTTTTAAACGTTAAACCTATATTTATGCTATTTTGTAAGTGGAATCTAAATTGATATTTCCCCAAAAATCATAGGCCTATTTTGGTACATTATCCCTACATATAATGTATTTAACTTGTTTATATTAATGTGCTTGTTATTTGTATTTTTTATTCGTTCTTTCTCTTTTCAACTTTTTTTACTACTATAAAAGGATAAGAAATACCATTTTTATGGAGTTAAGAGGGTAAATATGATCATAAGTGGAAAGAAATACCACTTTTATGGAGTTAATGGGGTAAATAGGATATTCAATGAGTTGAGAATGGGTAAAATGACAAATTTGGACAAATTAAGAGGGTGAGAAATACCATTTTTATGGAGTTAAGGGGGTAAATAGGACATTCGATGAGTTGGAGGGGTAAAATGACCAATTTGGACAAGTTAAGGGGGCGGGAGAAGCATTAAATCTATATAAAATTAGAAAAGGTTAATGATTTTAATGATACATTGTGCGTCAGAATTACCGAGTAAATAAATCAACTCTATAAGAGTGAAGTGGAGTCGCTTCAACGGAGACTAATGAGGCTTAGTTCAAACTCTCGCAGAACTAAGAGATGTTCCTATGTTGCACCGAAACGGACACCGAGAAACGTTTTTATAAAAATATAGCTAGGAAACAGAAAAGAAATGGACACGAAACGCGGAAACGCTAGTGAAGAAGAGTTTCCATGCAATATAGAGATGTTCATGACCATAACGAACATAACCATGAGAACCAAAAATCGTATTATGTTGGTATTTGTGTGGATTATGTCATCATTTACACGTTATGTGAAAGAAAACCCTATCTTGTTGACTGGAGATTCCAAGATCTAGGTTAAAAGGGACAACCTAATTGCATAAACCTTGTGAGGCCATTGTGGGGGTTCAACCCTAAATCGCTCCGATGAGATGGACAGTTATATAAAATTAGAAAAGGTTAATGTTTTCAATGATACATTGTGCGTCAGAATTACTGAGTAAATAAATCAACTCCATAAGAGTGAAGTGGAGTCGCTTCAACGGAGACTAATGAGGCTTAGTTCAAACTCTCGCAGAACTAAAAGATGTTCCTATGTTGCACCAAAACGGACATCGGGAAACGTTTTTATAAAAATATAGCTAGGAAACAGAAAAGAAATGGACACGAAACGCGAAAACGCTAGTGACGAAGAGTTTCCATGCAATATAGAGATGTTCATGACCATAACGAACATAACCATGAGAACCAAAAATCGTATTATGTTGGTATTTGTGTGGATTATGTCATCATTTACACAAACAGCAGAATAATTCACCAGTAAAGTAAATATACTTTCATGGGAAGGTTCAAGGGCTATTGCCTACTTATCCTATGTAGATATTGACTATAGAGAGTTATCACCTCGTCGTAATCGTCTCGTTTCTAATTTTATACATGTAGAAGATTGTTGAATAAAATATGTTTAAAATTGGTTTAATTTTAATTAAAAAAATTAATTAAAAAATTAGAAAAGGTTTGAGTTTTAAAACCGTTTCACATACCAAACAAAAACCTTTTCTTTTTATATATATAAAATTAGGATTGAAAAACTAAATATATATGATGAAGAGTTTCAGAATATTGATTTGGAATAAGAAAAGTTAACTACATCTTTTTGTGAGACATGAGAAAACGTGTCCAGGAGTTAAATTTTTTTCTATTTTTCTTTTGATTCTTGCAAGTTTCATAGATGTTCATCTAATCGATCTGTGGTCCTATTCCGGTGATGACCTCTAGACACGGTTCGAGTTCGCCAATCAATCCGTTGTATCCTAAGAGACGATCGTCAATAGCAACGAAATCTAGCTTAAGGAAACTGTTAATACAAGCCTCAAAATACTTCGCCCGATTTTCAATTCGTCAGTTCAGGTTTTCCATAATTTCGTTTGTATTACGTAATTTCAGTTTAATAATAATTTTATATTGTTCTTGTTTTGGACTAATATTTCCTACATGTATATATGATCATAAGTAGGCCATGTCGGTGTTTAGATCATAATGAAGATTTACCTGCATGCCACATTCTATTGATATAGTCCGAGATGTAGATTCACCAAATGATAATTTTGAGATCCAATAACCAATTGCAAATGCAGCACCATGTAGAAGCGCTACAGGAAGTATCAGTTGTGCTCCTTGGGTTTTCAAGACATCCGCCACTTGCCCAATCTTAGAAAAATTGTGATTATTTAAGGTAAGTATTATTGAAGCAACTGTTGCAAAGAAAAAACAATGGAAGTGAAACTTAAGTGCTTTAGCAGATAGATTAGAAACTTACAGGACTTGCACAGAGTAGAGTTGTGAGAATAACTCCAATCAACGGTGTTATTGTGATTATTTTTGAAGTAAATTTAGGGAAGAATTCATTTGATAGCACTGCCAAATAAGCAAGAACTTGAGTTATATCATTTTGTCCATATGCAGGACACTTCAAGAGTAACCCATTAGATAAATGCCAAACATCAGTGCAGCCAAGTTAACAGCACAAATCCTTTAACACCTTTCAATTACCTCCAATAATAGTCGGCACTAAAACAACCTGAAAAGTGCTTATAGCCAGTCCCTGAAGAAAGGGCAGGAAAATGAAGGTTGACATATTCAGTTGAAAGAACAAATACTTTTTGTAATACATAAAGGGCGGCCCGGTCGCACTACGCGTCCCCGCTGAGCGAGGGTCCGGGGAGGGGTCCCACCACAAGGGTGTACTGGGGGCAAGCCTTCCCCTGCCAATTTATTTGACAAGAGGCCGCTCCTAAGACTCGAACCCGTGACCTCTTGGTCACACGACAACAACGTTTACCGTTGCGCCAAGGCTCGCCCTCTACTTTTTGTAATACATAAAGCAAATAAATTTCTAATAGTTCTCCTACAAGAAAACCCTAAAAATCTTCTAAAATGATCTATCATCAAATTTATCATATCCTTCTTCAGGTCAAATACTTTACTATAGCACCAATAGTTACAAAATGGATAAAACTTCAACTATGCAAATTTAAGAATGATGCGTCTCCTAATTGGCTGCTAGACTTGCTATGTCAACAAGATATTATTTGTACCGGTAACATCACGATCTCTATGATTTTCATTGTCTCAGAACATTTTGCTAGCGGAACATTATTTGCTCTGGTAAATTCACAATCTATACTTTTTTTCATGATCTCTCAGAACATAAACCTACTATGGCCATGTACAGAACCTATGGTGTGTTTAGTATTTGTTTCCTCCACATATCAACTGAACGCCCACAAAACTGTAGGATATATCAGATATTCCCTCAAGCCTGAATATCGTACCACAGCATCAACTGGAACAAGCTGTCCAGCAAGAAGCTTAGTAAGGAGAGGTGTCATGATAATAGCTCCAATTGTTGAACACCTACAGAAATTCCATAGAACATTAGGAAATGGGTCTGCAATAATATTCAAAGCATATAGAGACCAACTTTAGATGTAGTTCTGCCATAAGTCGTTGTTCTCTGCAACTACTCGCTTTAATATTGAGAAAATATGCCAAAAATTGCAACATTTGTCAATCATAATAACCAGAGAAGATTGTATGTATCATAGATGCTTCCAATCATATATATAAAACATATATGAGCACTTCAATGAAAATATAGCTAACATCTTCATGGAATTCACAGAAGCATTCTAAAAGATAGTCTTCTTTTACACATGTACAGTAACTGTACAGTAACTGTTCCAATTAAAAATCAATGAAGTGGAAATAAAAATTAAAACCAACAAGGCTCCGACACTCTCTTTGAATGAACGGAACTCAACCTCTTGCACTCTTGAATACAGTGACCCAAAGGAACAGATTTTGCAACAAATGGGCATCTTTCTTGTTGTCAACATTATTAAATAAAATAAAAGGGAAGCATTGACATGAGTTTTCTGTATGCAAAGAGCCAAATTTTTGGTCAAATAACACCTGGTGGATGTAACATGACAATTGAGAGAAATATATGTGTATATTAACTGGAAAAACTATATTGAGTGCAAAGGAGTCTTTACATACATGAAGAAAATAAGGACTGCCTGGTGTGTGTGCAAACCTAAGAGAAGGTCGGTGCCATGCCATAAGATTTTTGTTTGGTTAATAAAAGTTGAAGAGAATTTTTCAGAAAAAAAGAAGACTGGCTCTGATAATAGACCACTTTGCAAGCTCCAGAAGTTCATTGTATGACTTTGCCAGGCACGTACGTAGACAGATGAAATTTGAAGTTACCTCTTCCCTTAAGGGTGTTGGTTTTTGTCAAGAACCTTAAGATCCCTCTCTGTTCGCTAAGAGTACTACTTTCATTGCTTTATTAATTACGTAGATGTACTCATTGCCATCAAACATTACTAGCCTGATTCCTTTCAAATTAAAGACTTGGGTCCCCTTCAATGCTTGCGTGGTTTTCAACTGTGTGCGCAAAGAAAGGCTGTAAATATTCAAACTGTACTTGGCCATCGATCTGATCCCTTTTTCACCACCTTTGGGGGAGGGTGGCTCTTATATAAGGCTCATTAGTTGATTTCTATATCTTAACAAGGCCAGAGATAAGCTTCCTGTTCAAGGATTCTCAGCTCAGAATAGAGCTTGGCCCATGATGGATGATCTTCAACAAGCTCATTGTGTATTATTCTATTGAAGGCATCTCCAGGCTAAGGACTTATCTTCCCAGCTCAGAATACACTCCATCTTCTAGCCTTTACAGACCCTGACTAAGCCACTTCCTCTGAAACCCATCATTTCATTGATACTGCATTTTTTCTTGGTACGACATTGATCTCATGCCAATCAAAGAAACACTCAATGATCTCACTCCTCTTCAGATGCATAATATTGTGTGATGGAATCTGCCGCATGTGAACTACAATTGCCCATGTATCTCCTGCGTGATACTTTCTGACAATAATTCTGCCGCTTTGGATATTTGCATATTGCACAAAAACCCAATTTTCACAAGTCGACTATGATATTAAGATATATTTTCACGTGGTTAGCGACAGACTTCAAGTTGGAGCAGTTAGATGGATGGTTGTATGATCATCCTCTCCACTTGCAGAATTGTTTACCAAAGCTCTATAGGGTAAATTACACTCATGGTCACTAAACTTCAAAACATAACACAAAAGTCACTCAATTTTACACTTGCTAACTGTTACAAACCATGTGAACACATTGGAAACACATGGGATACCATATACACTAAAACTGTATGAATATATTTCATTCATAGAGAATACATATATATACACACACACATCAAGGTTACTACCTAGACAGCTACGGTCCATACCTAGACAGCTACAGTCTATACCTAGATAGACTCATACTTACCCATACCTACAAGACTCATACCATGCTTAAATTATTACACTAAGCCCTATTCTTTTTGACCGAAATTAAATTAACAGAACTTAACTTAACTTAATGCTACTTAACTTAACTGCACCAAATAATTATAATTATAATAAATTATATATATATATATATATATATATAATGATAAATGATATATTTAATATAAACAATTATAACTACAATAAAAAATGATAAATTATATATAAAAAATTATAAATTATACATAAGTTAAGACAAGGAATTTAACTGTACCGGTACAGTTAAATTCCTTTGATGCTTACTAAACTGAACTTACTTGTACTGAAATTAAGTAAAAAAGAACAGACCTAACAGTATGGACACTAAACTTAAGTTAACGACTCAAAATGATTGTTGACGACCTCAAAATGGAAAATTCCAAGAACTAAAGTTATTTAGAACCACATTTACCATTGAACCACTTTTTTTATTTTCCAAAATCACCATTTCCAGATCTTTCTCTCTCTAAACATTCAATTTCTCTCTCCTAACCAAACAACATCTAAATGACCTCAAAATGAAAAGATTGAAGAATTAAAGTTGCTTAGAATAACATATCAATCAGTTTTACAATGAAGGGTTAACCAAACAGCATCTATATGACCTCAAAATGAAAAGGTTGAAGAATTAAAGCTGCTTAGAACATCATATTCATCAGTTTTACAGTGAAGGTTTACATGCTATTAAAGTGGTCATGATTAAGTGACTTTTATGTTAGAAAGTGTAAAGTTGAGTGATTTTTATGTTATGTTTTGAAGTTTAGTGACCATAATGTTGATTGTGGTAAAGTTCAGTGGTCCCAAGCTCTACATCTCCCAACTTTCCTTCAATTTCAACCTAATGTTTACGAGAAGGACGAAGAATGTCCATATCGTCAATCCTACTTCATTTTGTTGAAAATGGTGGGAATATATTTATTAATTACTTACAGACTTAGCTGCTTTAATTTTTGTATATAAAGACTCGTTTATACTCAATTCAGTTCAATATACATGTCATTTTTCTCCCATTTATCATGAAACAAACTTCAGGACTGCATAGAAAGCCAGTTTAACTGAAAAAAATATCAAACCAGAATACAGCAGCCAGAGATGATAAACCATATAAAAGTTAATGCATCAATTCAAATTGCACTTACGTTGTCATAAGAACTGAGAGTGCTACATTTCCCTTTGATATATAGGTTGCAACATTAGATGCCTGTCCTCCTGGACAGCATGAGACCAATATAAGACCAGTTGCAAGAGGTGCTGACAGTTTAAGGGCCTGAATTATATGAAAGCTGTTAGCAGCTACAAATTTTTAGAAATGGTCATCATGATGAAGAAAATGATGGAAATTGTTTACAGATTATTCCAATTCATAGTATTGTGCAGAAGACTTGTTCACACTGAAAATCTTGTGTAAAAAACTAAACTGAGAAGACATTAGTAATTGAGAAAAATAATGAAGTAGATGTCAAGAAACAAAATGCAAACAACATTACAACAGGTAGCTACGAGTGCAAAAAAAAAAAAGCACATGGAAAAGATAAGGATAAAATGCTTCCTTAACCTAAGAATTTCTGAGCTTTAACATGTATAAGATTCTAAAAAAAAGCTAGGCGCTGGTCGGGTGAACAGGGCCTCGAGGATTAGTCGGGGATTAATCGGATTTGTATTTTTGTATTTTATAAATTGTTGTATAAATTCAATTATAATATGTATTACATTATCTAAAGATAGTAATATAAAATGATTTAATATATAGAAACACGTATATTTGTAACATATATCTTTAAAAATGTGCAAACATCAATATTTCATCAAAACTATCATTGAAACAACTCAAACAAATAAAATATAATGTTAACAAGTAATATAATTCACCAAAATCTATGAAACAATGTCTTTAAAGGCCATTAACTTTATCAAGTAGAGAACGCAATTAAATCAAAATATCTGAAAATAATAAACATGATTCACGAATAACCCTGCGACAATATTCAAAAGTGAACTATAATAAAGCAAATAATAATAACAATAAACGATTTTGTTCATTGTCGCTTAGGCGGCGCCTAGACAGTCTAGGCAGCGTCCAAGCAGCCTAAGCGGAGGCCATGTGACTAAAAAATCGTCTAGGGGAACAAAAAATGCCTAGAGGGACTAATTGAATAAAATCGGAACGGATTCTCCATTTCAAGCACCTAGACAGTCCAGGTGGCCTTGTTTTTTGAACACTTATATATAGGCACTCTTATATCTATCAATTGCATGTGATGGATATGTTACAACCTAATTTTTGAATTGATAGAATTTCAAAGGGAGAGAGGAGAGAAATAGAAGAGAGAATTTAGAAGATAGAAATTGTACTCATTCATTAATTTCTTGAGAAGTACAGGGAATGACCATTATATAGCAACTTAAAGAGTTGAGGTCAGTAATAATACGCTAATACAAAAACAATTAATTTCCTTTTCCCGCCTTATTTTTCCTTTGATACGTAACGATACTCCCTCCTTTAGAACATTCTTGTCCCCAAGCATGATAAAACTCAAGCAACTGAGTGCTGATAGTGGATTCATCCTCCCACGCGGCATCCACTGCAGAAAACCCAAACCAAAGAATTAATAGTTGCGGAATAGAAGTTGCACCAACTATAGTGTTCCTAGTGTTTAAGACCTTAGCAGGCTGAATATCCCACTCCGCATCTGAAATCGGATGCAAAGTAGTAAAAGTAGGAATTGTAGGGTCCAAACGCTTCTTTAAGAGAAAGACATGGAAAATAGGATGAATTTTGCTGTTTGGGGGCAATTGCAGTTTATAAGCAACAGAACCAATGTGTTCCAATACCAAGAAGGGGCCATAGTATTTAGCTGAAAGTTTAAGGGAGGTTCTTAGAGCAATTGTAGTTTGGTGATAAGGTTGAAGCTTAAGAAAAACCTTATCTCCCACAT